>NC_060182.1:6423693-6683693 GCF_021184085.1 Oncorhynchus gorbuscha | reverse complement strand
CCAAATCCCACTCTCAAAACACACTCTCTTTGGCTTGCCCCAAATCTCACTCTCAAAACACACTCTCCTTGGCTTGCCCCCAAATCCCACTCTCAAAACACACTCTCCTTGGCTTGCCCCCAAATCCCACTCTCAAAACACACTCTCCTTGTGTAACAGTATAATTTTAAACCGTCCCCTCGCCCATACCCGGGCGCGAACCAGGGACCTTCTGCACACATCAACAACAGTCACCCACGAAGCATCGCTCCACAAAAGCCGCGGCCCTTGCAGAGCAAGGGGAACTACTACTTCAAGGTCTCAGAGCAAGTGACGTAACCGATTGAAACGCTATTTAGCGCACACCGCTAACTAAGCTATCCGTTTCACATCCGTTACACTTGGCTTGCCCCCAAATCCCACTCTCAAAACAAACTCTCAAAACACACTCTCCTTGGCTTGCGTCCCAAATCCCACTCTCAAAACACACTCTCTTTGGCTTGCGTATCAAATCTATCTCTCAAAACACACTCTCTTTGGCTTGCGTCCCAAATCCCACTCTCAAAACACACTCTCCTTGGCTTGCGTCCCAAATCCCACTCTCAAAACACACTCTCCTTCCTGCGTCCCAAATCCCACTCTCTAAACACAACAGGGTGCCATTTGAGAAGCAACCTTTTTCCACCTTACACGCCAATTAAACCGGGCACGCTGATTAAACCGGGCACGCCGACTAAACCGGACACGCCGACTAAACCGGGCACGCCGATTAAACCGGACACGCCGATTAAACCGGACACGCCGATTAAACCGGACACGCCAATTAAACCGGACACGCGCGTGCCTTCGATTTTGTCTATCCACACCGGACGCGATCAGGACACACAGGTTGAAATATCAAAAAGAACTCTGAACCAAATATATTCATGGACATTTAGCTAGCTAGCTATAAACATTTGGTTGTTATTTTACTTTAAATGCACAAGGTCCTTTTTTGTTGTTGCTGGATCTTTGTAGAATATCGACCCATTTTGAGTCACACAAAATAGTCTGTTCTCTACTCTGACAATGAATCCACAGATAAAAGGGTAAACCTAGTTAGTTTCTAGTAATCTCTCCTAGTTCAGTATTCCTCTTCTGTGGATTTTATATGGTGGTTGGCAACCAACGTTAAGGTGAATTACTACAACCAACTTTAAGGTGAATTACTACAACCAACTTTAAGGTGAATTACTACAACCAACTTTAAGGTGAATTACTACAACCAACTTTAAGGTGAATTGCTACAACCAACTTTAAGGTGAATTACTACAACCAACTTTAAGGTGAATTACTACAACCAACTTTAAGGTGAATTACTGCAACCAACTTTAAGGTGAATTACTACAACCAACTTTAAGGTGAATTACTGCAACCAACTTTAAGGTGAATTACTACAACCAACTTTAAGGTGAATTACTGCAACCAACTTTAAGGTGAATTACTGCAACCAACTGGACTGGAGTGTGGACCTCAGTTCACCCAATATGCTCCTAAAAACCAATGAGGAGATGGAAGAGGCGGGACTTGCAGCGTGTCACGTGTCTAAAATAGAACAAAAGTATTATTTTAGCGCCTGGCTAGCAGACGTTCGTTGTGCGAGCGAGCAGTTTGGAAAAAATGACTGAATAACATGTATGTGTACATTTATTTTGCAACGCTGGCGCACGTTACGCCGCCGGTGTGGTCAGCATGTTAGATACATGTACAATGATTATCAAACAGCCGGTGTGGTCAGCATGTTAGATACATGTACAATGATTATCAAACAGCCGGTGTGGTCAGCATGTTAGATACATGTACAATGATTATCAAACAGCCGGTGTGGTCAGCATGTTAGATACATGTACAATGATTATCAAACAGCCGGTGTGGTCAGCATGTTAGATACATGTACAATGATTATCAAACAACGAAGATCTTAAAAATAACCAAGATCTTAAAGAACCAAGATTAGCGTTTTAGGAACGAAATCTAAATCTCATCACATTACTCCATAACAACATTAAGCTCCATCCCTTTGCCTTTAAGCACGACTGGAACGGGCAGATGATGTCACACAGTATGTGCCCATATGGATCTTAACAATGCATTTACTAACAATGTTGATGATGCATTTAGCAATGATGATGTTGAGATAATCTCTTTTAATCTAATATGGCCGCCCACATTTTTTGGTACCTTTTTTCAACCAAGCAAATGTTTTGTCAAAGAAGTACAATAGCATTTATGTATTATTTCAGCAGGACACTTTTGTTTGTGAAAAGACAAGTAGTGTGTGCTTCTTCAGTTACATGCTTAAATCTTGACTACTGTCTGACTGCATCTGGTCTCTCAAGGTATTTTTTACATTCCGTATTTCTCTTTTGTTTGTTGGTACAACGATATAAAGACCCTGTGTTTGTTTAGTGTAAGCTTTAATAGTCACATGCTACTACTGTCTGCACGTTGACACTCCTCTTCCTGAAACTGCTTACACACTGTACTTGTAATAGAAATACATTATTTTAAAATTATTTCATATATCATTTTTTAATTCTTTCTATAAAGGATTTGCAAGATACTTTGTTTGTGAAAGGAAAATAGCGTGAGCTTTCATAGTCACATGCCACTGCTTGACTACGGCCTGTCTGTTGACTGGCATGACACCAGGCAGAGACCAACCTGTTTTAACTTTCACTTAATCAAAACAGAGCTGGACTTGTTGGGAGTCAGTCGGCTGGGAACAACGACTCCTAGTTCCAATCCCACTGTAGTCTGTTAACAGTCACTTTTTTATTATTTATTATTTATTTTATTTTACATTTATTTAACCAGGCAAGTCAGTTAAGAACAAACTCTTATTTTCAATGACGGCCTAAGAACATTGGGTTAACTGCCTTGTTCAGGGGAACAGTGGGTTAACTGCCTTATTCAGGGGAACAGTGGGTTAACTGCCTTATTCAGGGGAACAGTGGGTTAACTGCCTTGTTCAGGGGAACAGTGGGTTAACTGCCTTATTCAGGGGAACAGTGGGTTAACTGCCTTGTTCAGGGGAACAGTGGGTTAACTGCCTTGTTCAGGAGAACAGTGGGTTAACTGCCTTGTTCAGGGGAACAGTGGGTTAACTGGTCTAGGAACAGTGGGTTAACTGCCTTGTTCAGGGGAACAGTGGGTTAACTGGTCTAGGAACAGTGGGTTAACTGCCTTGTTCAGGGGAACAGTGGGTTAACTGGTCTAGGAACAGTGGGTTAACTGCCTTGTTCAGGGGAACAGTGGGTTAACTGCCTTGTTCAGGGGAACAGTGGGTTAACTGCCTTGTTCAGGGGAACAGTGGGTTAACTGCCTTGTTCAGGGGAACAGTGGGTTAACTGCCTTGTTCAGGGGAACAGTGGGTTAACTGCCTTGTTCAGGGGAACAGTGGGTTAACTGCCTTGTTCAGGGGAACAGTGGGTTAACTGCCTTGTTCAGGGGAACAGTGGGTTAACTGCCTTGTTCAGGGGAACAGTGGGTTAACTGCCTTGTTCAGGGGAACAGTGGGTTAACTGCCTTGTTCAGGGGAACAGTGGGTTAACTGCCTTGTTCAGGGGAACAGTGGGTTAACTGCCTTGTTCAGGGGAACAGTGGGTTAACTGCCTTGTTCAGGGGAACAGTGGGTTAACTGCCTTGTTCAGGGGAACAGTGGGTTAACTGCCTTGTTCAGGGGCAGAACGACAGATTTTTTGCCTTGACGGCTCGGGGATTCACTCTAGCAACATTTTGGTTACTGGCACAACGCTCTAACCAATAGGCTACCTGCCGCCCCATGCAACTGTTGAATTTTAGTTAGTCAATATTTACCAATTATACTTAATTGATGAAAGACTGCAGCATTTTTTACAGAAACATCAAACAACTCGAATCCTTCACAAATAGTAGCAATTTCTTGAAAACACCATTTGGAAATAGGAGTTACTTCAGATATTCAAAACACTCCTCAACTTTAGATGTGTCCCTTAACATTAAGTTCACTGATGATATTTTCTTTCATGGTACATTATATAGTGCTAGATCATGCAATACAATACATGCTAAATGCTTGGAAACAGACAGATGTGTGTACAAACATAACTATATCTCCTAAAGCATCAGATAGACGTATTCTACAACAGAGTTTGGGTACTGTGTACTTGACAGAAAGACAAGAGATCTTCTTCCAGAATCTTCCGGAAGGACCCGGACCTTCATCTCAGTTAGAGGAAGGAGGGATCTAAGACCTGAAGCTTCACCCCATGTCCTTCAGTGCTACATCCTGGTTCACACGCAATTCTCCTTCATCGACCAATCAACTTCTTCAGGTCAGAGTGGTGATTTCTGGTTGGGCGTAGTTCCCAGTAGCGGCCAGGATGTCTTTACAGCTCTCTGTAACAAAGGTACATAAAGGGGTGGAAATTAGAGACAGGAAAGTCAAAACAATGTTCTGTGTATGTATGGCATGACAATGATGGAAGAGTTGGCAACATCACTGAATGAAGGATAATATAACGTTCATTCAATATTGGGACTTTGAGACAAATATTCTCTACATTTATGGGATCAGAAAGTCATTGCCAACCATAGTGGTAAAGGCATGAATACATACTACGGGGAAGTTGAGCCATTTTTTTACATTCAGCAAAACTCCGTCAAGGGAAACATCGTATTCCTTCTAACAAAGATATCGACGTATATTTCAGGATGTTGTGTATCCCTGGAAGTCATCAGAATTAATGTAAACATTCATGAAAACATAGCTTGTCCAAAAGAAAAGTATTCTCCTGACACAACTTACCCTGGTTATGGTTAAGCTGCTTACACATTTCTGAAGTGAATTAAATACTACTATGTTTTTAAAACCATGACTGTCTTTTTTTCCCCAGACACAATTCAACACAGTCACAATAGCTTTTTCAGTTAAAAAAATAATCATTTTAAGCATCTTTTAACAGAGGCTTAACACCTAACAAACACTTTAAAAAACAACACTTTTAACATAGGCCAGGCCCTGTTGTTAACTCATATCCCATCGATAATGACTTGCATTACGCCGAGCAAGAACATTTGCTTCAATTTGCTCAACTTGCCATTGGCTCAACCACAGGCTCAATTTACCCCATGGCCATTGGCTCAGCCACTGGCTCAATTTACCCCATGGCCATTGGCTCAACCACTGGCTCAATTTACCCCATTGCCTCAACCACTGGCTCAATTTACCCCATTGGCTCAACCACTGGCTCAATTTACCCCATTGCTTCAACCACTGGCTCAATTTACCCCATTGCCTCAACCACTGGCTCAATTTACCCTATTGCCTCAACCACTGGCTCAATTTACCCAATGGCCATTGGCTCAACCACTGGCTCAATTTACCCCATTGCTTCAACCACTGGCTCAATTTACCCCATTGCCTCAACCACTGGCTCAATTTACCCCATTGCTTCAACCACTGGCTCAATTTACCCCATTGCCTCAACCACTGGCTCAATTTACCCAATGGCCATTGGCTCAACCACTGGCTTAATTTACCCCATTGCTTCAACCACTGGCTCAATTTACCCCATTGCCTCAACCACTGGCTCAATTTACCCCATTGCTTCAACCACTGGCTCAATTTACCCCATTGCCTCAACCACTGGCTCAATTTACCCTATTGCCTCAACCACTAGCTCAATTTACCCAATGGCCATTGGCTCAACCACTGGCTCAATTTACCCCAAGGCTTCAACCACTGGCTCAATTTACCCCATTGCCTCAACCACTGGCTCAATTTACCCCATTGCCTCAACCACTGGCTCAGCTTACTCCATGGCCATTGGATCAACTTACCCCAAGGCAAACATATTGGCTGTATTAGGATACACAGATATAATTATGCACATTCATGCTAGGTTTATGCCTTCATAATGAAGCTTATAGAGACCCCAACTGATGTATAGAACAATCTTAAAAGTATCTACTTTGGTTTAGATACAAGCATCATGAAATCTCTGTCACAATCCATTTCATTTGACTGGTGAAAATCTTCTCACCTTTTCCATGTGGTTTCTAACTTCACAAACTCCATACAATTATGACTTCTTCCTAAATAGTTGGTCAAAATATGAATTATGTGTACAGTTTCCTAGAAACAAGGACACCTCTATCACTGGCCACTTTAATAATGGAACACTAGTGACTTTAATAAGGTTTAAATATTTTTGCGCTACTCATCTCATATGAATATACTGTACTCTATCCTATTCTACTGTATCTTAGTCTATAACAGATGTGTGCCTTTCCAAATCATGTCCAATCAATTGAATTTACCACAAGTGGACTCCAATCAGGTTGTAGAAACATCTCAAGGATGATCAATGGAAACAGGATGCACCCGAGCTCAATTTCAAGTCTCATAGCAAAGGGTCTGATTACTTATATAAATAAGGTATTTATGTTTTGTACTTATGTAAATAAGTAAATCAGGTATTTCAGTTTGTTATTATTATTACATTTAGCAAAAAAATGTCTAAAAACTCTGTTTTCACTTTGCCATTATGTGGTACTGTGTGTAGATTGCCGAGGATTTCTTTATTTTTTTAAATCAATTTTAGGAATAAGGCTGTAAAACGTAACAAAATGTGGGGAAAAAAAGTGAAGGGGTCTGAATACTTTCCTAAGGAACAGGAACAAGGGTGGTTCAACTTACTCCCCTAGTGGTCCTGTGTAGCTCAGTTGGTAGAGCATGGCGCTTGTAATGCCAGGGTAGTGGGTTCGATCCCCGGGACCACCCACACGTAGAATGTATGCACACATGACTGTAAGTCGCTTTGGATAAAAGCGTCTGCTAAATGGCATATATTATTATTATATATTATTATTATTATTATTCTGTCGATGTACCTTTGAGCAAGGCACTTAACCCTAATTTGCTCCCTGGGAGCAGTACTATTATGGCCGACCCTGTAAAACAACACATTTCACTGCACCTTTTTTTTTTAGATGACACCTTGACTGTAATTCAGCAATATGTTGAAAGGAAGAGGAAGCCCTTACTGTCTGCAGATCATAACCTGGACCAGTGAGAGAGAGTCTAGAGGAAGAGGAAGCCCTTACTGTCTGCAGATCATAACCTGGACCAGTGAGAGAGAGTCTAGCGGAAGAGGAAGCCCTTACTGTCTGCAGATCATAACCTGGACCAGTGAGAGAGAGTCTAGAGGAAGAGGAAGCCCTTACTGTCTGCAGATCATAACCTGGACCAGTGAGAGAGAGAGTCTAGCGGAAGAGGAAGCTCTTACTGTCTGCAGATCATAACCTGGACCAGTGAGAGAGAGTCTAGAGGAAGAGGAAGCCCTTACTGTCTGCAGATCATAACCTGGACCAGTGAGAGAGAGAGTCTAGCGGAAGAGGAAGCTCTTACTGTCTGCAGATCATAACCTGGACCAGTGAGAGAGAGTCTAGCGGAAGAGGAAGCCCTTACTGTCTGCAGATCATAACCTGGACCAGTGAGAGAGAGTCTAGCGGAAGAGGAAGCCCTTAGGCTATCATGGTCATGACCACTATTCCCTAATTGGAAACATATTAGTGGCTATCAAGTTGAATATACCACAGGTGGACTCCAATCAAGTTGTAGAAACATCTCAAGGATGTTTCTACATCCTTGTTTCTATGTTTCTAGCGGCTATCAATTTGAATGCTGAGCCCTAACCCACCCAGACTCTGTAAATGACCACGGTCAGTAGGACTCTGGCATCCTATTCCCTATATAGTGCACTACTTTAGACCGGGGCTCTGATCAAAAGTAGGGCACTATGTATGGAATAAGATGCCATTTGGGATGCAGGCCCCTTCTCCCTGCAGGTAATGTGCACTAAGATGTGAGAGTATATGTGTGATGTTCCCCTTTCACAGGGATGTCATTGCCCACATACTCACCAGATACAGAGCCTGTGATATTGAATTACTTAGCCTTCTCTCCTTCTGTAGCTTTCTCTCTCTGTCTCACCTTCTCAATCTCTCTCTCTCTCTCTGTATTTCTCCCTCTCTCTCAATCAAATCAAATGTATTGATATAGCCCTTTGTACATCAGCTGATATCTCAAAGTGCTGTACAGAAACCCAGCCTAAAACCCCAAACAGCAAGCAATGCAGGTGTTGAAGCACGTTGGCTAGGAAAAACTCTCTAGAAAGGCCAAAACCTAGGAAGAAACCTGGAGAGGAACCAGGCTATGTGGGGTGGTCAGTCCTCTTCTGGCTGTGCCGGGTGGAGATTATAACAGAACATGGCCAAGATGTTCAAATGTTCATAAATGACCAGCATGGTCAAATAATAGGTCTGGGACAGGTAGCACGTCCGGTGAACAGGTCAGGATTCCATAGCCGCGGGCAGAACTCTCCTATCTATCTTCCCTCTCTCTCCTTATTTCTCCCTCACGCTCCTATCTCTCATGTCATCTTTATGTAGTTGACAACACAAACTAGCCACAATTATCTGTGGAACATTTATCACTTGCTATTGTGGCTGCGGGTTCTTAACTGAACACTTTGATCTGCCAACCCAAGTAAGTTATTGAGAACACACTCTCTATTCCTATAATGACCTGATGACCTCTAGCCAGCTGAATAATGCAAGCCAGAGCATGGGATTGTGTCCATTAGGCTCTAAATGTCAGGGAAGGACTATACAGCTGGACTCGTCCAAACTGAAACACTCATTTTAAATTTTCCATTGCAGAATATTCGCGTTGCCCTAATGAGCATGGCCCATTAATGCTTGGGGAGTTCCAATGAGAAGCCTCTCGAAGGCTATTCTCCCTGTTTACCACAGTTCATTTACCCAGCAGGTCTGGACTGTCAGGGTTAGAGCTGCCCACCCTTTTATGGATCCTCTCATTCCCCTCGATGGATCTCTTTCTCTCTGCACTCTCAGTCTCTGCTCTCTCTGTCTGTCTCTCTGTAACTCTCTCTCTCAATTCATTTTCAATTTAAGGTGGCTTTATTGGCTTGGGAAACATATATCAACATTGCCAAAGCAAGTGAAATAGATTTAAACAAAAAGTTAAATAAACAATAGAAAATGCACAGTAAACATTACACAAACGTTCCAAAAGAATAAGGACATTTCAAAAGTCATATTATATATATACAGTGTTGTAATGATGTGCAAATGGTTAAAGTACAAAAGGGAAAATAAATAAACATAAATATGGGTTGTAATTACAATGGTGTTTGTTCTTTACTGGTTGCCCTTTTCTTGTGGCAACAGGTCACAAATCTTGCTGCTGTGATGGTACACTGTGGAATTTCACCCAGTAGATATGGGACTTTATCAAAATTCAATTTGTTTTCCAATTATTTGTGGATTTGCGTAATCTGAGGGAAATATGCATCTGGCAGGAGGTTAGGAAGTGCAGCTCAGTTTCCACCTAATTTGGTGGGCAGTGAGCACATAGCCTGTCTTCTCTTGAGCCATGTCTGCCTACGGCGGCCTTTCTCAATAACAAGGCTATGCTCACTGAAAATGTACATAATCAAAGATTATCAAAGATCCTTAATTTTGGGTCAGTCACAGTGGTCAGGTATTCTGCCACTGTGTACTCTCTGTTTAGGGCCAAATAGCATTCTAGTTCGCTCTGTTATTTTGTTAATTCTTTCTAATGTGTCAAGTAATTATCTTTTTGTTTTCTCATGATTAAATTGGTTCTAATTGTGCTGCTGTCCTGGGTCTCTGTAGGGTCTGTTTGTGTTTGTTGACAGAGGCCCAGGACCAGCTTGCTTAGGGGACTCTTCTCCAGGTTCATCTCTCTGTAGGTGATGGCTTTGTTATGGAAGGTTTGGGAATCGCTTCCTTTTAGGTGGTTGTAGAATTTAACATCTCTTTTCTTGATTTGGATAATTAGCAGGTATCATCCTAATTCTGCTCTGCGGGCATTATTTGGTGTTTTATGTTGTACACAGAGGACATTTTTGCAGAATTCTGCATGCATAGTCTCAATTTGGTGTTTGGAACATTTTGTGAATTCTTGGTTGGTGAGCAAACCCCAGACCTCACAACCATAAAGGGCAATGGGTTCTATAACTGATTCAAGTACTTTTAGACAGATCCTAATTGGTATGTCAAATTTGATGTTCCTTTTGATGGTGTTGAAGGCCCTTCTTGCCTTGTCTCTCAGATCGTTCATTGCTTTGTGGAAGTTACCTGTGGTGCTGATGTTTAGGCCGAGGTAAGTATAGTTTGTTGTGTGCTCTAGGGCAACGGTGTCTTGATGGAATTTGTATTCGTGGTCATGGCAACGGGACCTTTTTCGGAACAAAATCCTTATTGTCTTACTGAGATTTACTGTCAGGGCCCAGGTCTGACAGAATCTGTGCAGAAGATCTAGGTGCTGCTGTAGGTCTTCCTTGGTTGGGGACAGAAGCACCAGATCATCAGCAAACAGTAGGCATTTGACTTCAGATTCTAATAGGGTGAGGCCGGGTGCTGCAGACTGTTCTAGTGCCCTCGCCAATTCGTTGATATACAGTACCAGTCAAAAGTTTGGACACACCTACTCATTCAAGGGTTTTCTTTTTTTAAACTATTTTCTACATTGTAGAATAATAGTGAAGACATCAAAACCTTGAAATAACAGATATGGAATCATGTAGGAACCAAAAAAGTGTTAAACAAATCAAATCAAAGTTTATTTGTCACGTGCGCTGAATACAACAGATGTAGTAGACCTTAGAGTGAAATGCTTCCTTAACCAATAGTGCAATTTCTAAGTTAGAAAATAAAGGTATCAGGTGAACAAAAGGTAAGTAAAGAAATAAAAACAACAGTAAAAAGATAGTGAAAAATAACAGTAGCGAGGCTACATACATACTGATAGAGGTAGTATGTACATGTAGATATGGTTAAAGTGACTATGACTATATGATGAACAGAGAGTAGCAGTAGCGTAAAAGAGGGGTTGGTGGGCGGTGGGACATAATGCAGATAGCCCGGTTAGCCAATGTGTGGGAGCACTGGTTGGTGGGGATAATTGAGGTAGTATGTACATGAATGTATAGTTAAAGTGACTGTGCATATATGATAAACAGAGAGTAGCAGCAGCAGCATAGAAGAGGGGTTGGGGGGGGCACACAATGCAAATAGTCCGGGTAACCATTTGATTACCTGTTCAGGAGTCTTATGGCTTGGGGGTAAAAACTGTTGAGAAGCCTTTTTGTCCTAGACTTGGCACTCCGGTACCGCTTGCCATTCGGTAGTAGAGAGAACAATCTATGACTGGGGTGGCTGGGGTCTTTGACAATTTTTAGGGCATTCCTCTGACACCACCTGATGTAGAGGTCCTGGCTGGCAGGCAGCTTAGCCGTACGCACTACCCTCTGTAGTGCCTTGCTGTCAGAGTCCGAGCAGTTGCCGTACCAGGCAGTGATCTCGGTGTTGCAGCTGTAGAACCTTTTGAGGATCTGAGGACCCATGCCAAAAAAATTCCTGAGAGGGAATAGGCTTTGTCATGCCCTCTTCACGACTGTCTTGGTGTGCTTGGACCATTCTAGTTTGTTGGTGATGTGGACACCAAGGAACTTGAACCTCTCAACCTGCTCCACTACAGCTCCATTGATGAGAATGGAGGCGTGCTCGGTCCTCCTTTTCCTGTAGTCCAAAATCATCTCTTTAGTCTTGGTTACGTTGAGGGATAGGTTATTATTCTGTAACCACGCGGCCAGGTCTCTGACCTCCTCCCTATAGGCTGTCTCATCGTTGTCGGTGATCAGGCATACCACTGTTGTGTCATCTGACAACTTAATGATGGTGTTGGAGTCGTGCCTGGCCACGCAATCGTGGATGAACAGGGAGGACAGGAGGGGACTGAGTACGCAGCCCTGAGGTGCTCGTGTTGAGGATCAGCGAGGCGGATGTGTTGCTACCTACTGTCACCACCTGGGGGTGGCCGGTCTGGAAGTCCAGGATCCAGTTGCAGAGGGAGGAGTTAGGCCCAGGATCCTTAGTTTAGTGATGAGCTCTGTGGGCACTATGGTGTTGAACACCGAGCTGTAGTCAAAGAATAGCATTCTCACATAGGTGTTCCTTTTGTCCAGGTGGGAAAGGGCAATGTGGAGCGCAATGGAGATGGCATCATCTGTGGATCTGTTGGGGCGGTATACAAATTGGAGTGGGTCTAGTGTTTCTGGGACAATGGTGTTGATGTGAGCAATTACCAGCCTTTCAAAGCACTTCATGGCTACGGACGTGAGTGCTACGGGTCTGTAGTCATTTAGGCAGGTTGCCTTCATGTTCTTGGGCACAGGGACTATGGTTGTCTGCTTGAAACATGTTGGTATTACAGACTCAATCAGACTCAATCAAATGTCAGTGAAAACACCAGTGCCAGTGTGCAAAGCTGTCATCAAGGCAAAGGGTGGCTACTTTGAAGAATCTCACATATAAAATATATTTGGATTTTTTTAACACTTTTTTGGTTACTACATGATTCCATGTGTTATTTCATAGTTTTGATGTCTTCACTCTCATTCTACAATGTAGACAATAGTCACACAAAAAAAACTGGAATGAGTAGGTGTGTCCAAACTTTTGATTGGTACTGTATGTGTTGAAGAGGGTGGGGCTTAAGCTGCATCCCTGTCTTACCCCCCCCACCCTGTGGAAAAAAATGTGTGTTTTTTGTCAATTCTTTCCATGTTTGTGTACACAGATTTTATCATGTAATTTGTTCCCCCCCCCCAACACCATTTTCCATCAATTTGTATAGCAGACCCTCGTGCCAAATTTAATCTAAAGCTTTTTTGAAAACATCAAAGCATGAAAATACTTTTTCTTTGTTTTGGTTTGTTTGTTTGTCAATTGGGGTGTGCAGGGTGAATATGTGGTCTATTGTACTGGGGATACCTAGTCAGATATACAACTGAATGCATTCAACTGAAATGTGTCTTCCGCATCATTTAAACCAACCCCTCTGAATCAGTAGATATTGGGGTCAAATTGTTCGACACTTTTGTAAATTGGGGTGATCAGTCCTTGGTTCCAAATATTGGGGGAGATGCCAGAGCTGAGGATGATGTTAAAGAGTTTAAGTTTAGCCAATTGGAATCTGTGGTCTGTATATTTTATAATTTCATTTATGATACCATCAACCCCTCAGGCCATTTTGGGTTGGAGGGCTTGTATTTTGTCATGTAGTTCATTCAATATAATTGGAGAATCCAGTGGTTTCTGGGAGTCTTTAATAGTTTATTCTAAGATTTGCATTTGATCATGTATATGTTTCTGCTCCTTGTTGTAGAGCCAAAAAGATTTGAGAAGTGGTTTACCCATACATCTCCGTTTTGGATCGATAACTCTTCGTGTTGTTGTTTGTTTAGAGTTTTTCTCATTTTCCCAGAAGTGGTTAGATTCTATGCATTCTTCAATTACATTGAGCTGATTTCTGACGTGCTGTTCCTTCTTTTTCCGTAGTGTATTTCTGCATTGTTTTAGTGATTCACCATAGTGAAGGCGTTTTCTTGGTCTCTATGTTTTTAGTTGGACAGGTTTTTCAATTCCTTCTTAGGTTTTTGCATTCTTCATCAAACCGTTTGTCATTGTTGTTCATTTTCTAGGGTTGTCTGCTTGAAACTATTAGGTTTGTTGGGAAGCTGAGATGTTTAGGTTTCTACTACCAAGTTTACACAACATTTTGTCCAGGAAATTGTCTAGAAGGGATTGAATTTGTTGTTGCCCAATAGTTTTTATGGTATATTTCCACTATTTTCCTTTCATCTATAGCATTTCTTAATATTACTCAGTTCATTTAGCTTTGATGCCTCATGATTGAGCATAGCTCTGGTCAAGTAGAGTGTGATTTTGCTGTGATCTGATAGGGCTGTCAGTGGACTGACTGAATGCTTTAAGAGACTGGGTTGAGGCCAGTGATAAATGAGTCTACGGTACTACTGACAAGAGATGAGCATTAGGTGTACCCTCCGTAGGAGTCCCCCACAAAGCCTACCATTGACTACCGATAGGAAAGGATTTCTGAGCTTTATCTATTATTAATCATTAGTTCTAAAAGAGACATAATGAAGGTTGGGAGGGGCTGAGTGCAGGGTAAACACGTGGCCGTACAGATAAGGGGAGGAACCGTTTTAAGGACCAGATCACTCAACTCCCTGACAGGCAATACTGATGCAATGTTTGGCGATAACGAGGAGACTCCACCCAGAGTGGGATATGTATAACACCATGGATGAAACCATGTCTTTGTCTAATGCAGCTGTGTTGACCTTCAGGGCAGAATAAACTTGGTTTAAAGCTTTGGTTTCCTTTGAGTTTTTACTCTGCATTAGAACCTAACACACTATGTACATATCCAGCGTCCGACAGAACTGCAGGAATTGTGACATGTTTTTGTTGGTTATGTTGTCGTAGTTGTGTCTAAAGGGGAGCATATGGGGGAGGGAATGCTGTCACCTCCAGGTAGGTGTTCGTCCCCCTGTGTGCTGAGGGTGTCAGGTACTTCTCCTGTCCTATTCAGTGTCCTGTGTGAATCTAAGTGTGCGTTCTCTAATTGTGTGAATTTAAGTATGCTCTCTCCAATTCTTTCTTTCTCTCTCTCGGAGGACCTGAGCCCTAGGACTATGCCTCAGGACTACCTGACATGATGACTCCTTGCTGTCCCCAGTCCACCTGGCCGTGCTGCTGCTCCAGTTTCAACTGTTCTGCCTTATTATTATTGGACCATGCTGGTCATTTATGAACATTTGAACATCTTGGCCATGTTCTGTTAAAATCTCCACCCGGCACAGCCAGAAGAGGACTGGCCACCCCACATAGCCTGGTTCCTCTCTAGGTTTCTTCCTAGGTTTTGGCCTTTTCTAGGGAGTTTTTTCTAGCCAACGTGCTTCAACACCTGCATTGCTTGCTGTTTGGGGTTTTAGGCTGGGTTTCTGTACAGCACTTTGAGGTATCAGCTGATGTACGAAGGGCTATATAAATAGATTTGATTTGATTTGTCCGGTTCTGGCATTTATGTCGCCACAGACTAGTACCTACATGTCCCTGGGCCTGGATTGGTTGGCTGATCTCCACCTCTTGGATGGAGAAGCTGTCATAGTTAAAGTATGAGGATTCTATTGGGGGGGATATAGGTAGCACACATGAGGACATTTTTCTCTGTTGAGATAATTTCCTTATTCATTTCTAGCCAGATGTAAAATGTTCCTGTTTTGACTAATTTAATTGAGTGGGTTAGGTCTGCTCTATACCAAATTAGCATACCCTCTGTGTCTCTTCCCTGTTTCACACCTGGTAGTTTGGTGGATGGGACTACCAGCTCTCTGTAACCTAGAGGGCAACCAGTGGGTCCGTCTCCTCTACACCATGTTTCTTGTAGGATGTCTGTATTTCTGATTGCTTTGTTGAAGTCTGGGTTCCTGCTCTTTAGGCCAAAGGCAGATGACCTCAGACCTTGTATATTCCAGGTTGAGATAGTAAAAGCTTTGTGTTCCATAGTGTCTTGTGTTGTTTTTGTGTGGTTTAGGCTCGGACCATCACAGTAGGTGTGAACAGAGCATGTTGAGCACCTGATACATACCTCTTAGGTCGCAGGATGGGGCTTGGGCAGGTGTAATAGTGGGGGATGGGCCTGTTGCTCTGCTCACAGCCTGGGCATATGTCCTGCTGTCATGTTGAGGTCCTTGCCGCAGGGGCAGGGGGCATGGTGCGGGCAGAAGGGGCATAGGTCTGATTTGGGGGGGGGACTATATAGGGTGTGGCCAGAGTTTGCTTGAGGTGGTCTTAGCTGGTTGGGGTGTGGCTGGTGATGCTGTGGTCTCTCTCTCTCTCTCTCTCTCTCTCTCTCTCTCTCTCTCTCTCTCTCTCTCTCTCTCTCTCTCTCTCTCTCTCTCTCTCTCTCTCTCTCTCTCTCTCTCTCTCTCTCTCTCTCTCTCTCTCTCTCTCTCTCCCCATCTCTGTCTCTGTCTCTGTTCAGTCTCTGCTCTCTCTTTCTCTCTCTCCATCTCTGCTCTCTCTGTCTCGCTCTCTCTCTGCTCACGCTGTCTCTGCGCTCTCGGTCTCTCAAACCAATTCAATTCATGCTTTGGGAAACACATGTTTACATTTCCAAAGCAAGCGAAAAAGATAATAAACATACGCAAAATAAATAATACAAAAAAATACGAACCAAAGGAATAGAGACATTTAGTCTGTTGTAACGATGTGTAAATAATTAAAGTACAAAAGGGAAAATAAATAAACAGAAATGTGGATGGTGTTGATTCTTCAGTGGTGATCCTTGTCTTGTGGCAACAGGTCACACATCTTGCTGCTGTAATTGAACACTGTGATATTTCACCCGATAGATATGTGAGTTTATCAAAATAGAATTTGCTGTGTGCACATCTTCTCCTGTCTTCTCTTGAGAGCAAGGTCTTCCTATGGCGGCCTCTTTCAATTCAAGGATGTGCTCAGTCTGTACATAGTCAAAGCGTTCCTTAACTTTGGGTCAGTCACATTGGTCAGGTGTTCTGCCACTGTGTATTCTCTGTTTAGGACCAAATAGCATTTTAGTTTGCTATGTTTTTTTGGTTAATTCTTTCCAATATGTCAAGTAATTATCTTTTTGTTTTCTCATGATTTGGTTGGGTCTAATTTTGTTGCTGTCCTGGGGCTCTGTTCACAAACGCTAACAGAAACCTACAGAGCCACCAGGACAGCAACACAATTAGACCCAACCAAACCAGGACCAACTTGCTTAGGGGACTCTTCTCCAGGTTTAATTCTCTATGGGGGATGGCTTTGTTATGGAAGGTTTAGGAATCGCTTCCTTTTAGGTGCTTGTAGATTTTAACAGCCCTTTTCTGGATTTTGGTCATTAGTGGGTATCGGCCTAATTCTCCTCTGAGTGCATTATTTGGTGTTTTATGTTGTACAATGGAGGATATTTTTGCGTGCAATTTGGTGTATGTCCCATTTTGTGAATTATTGGGTTGGTGAGCGGACCCCAGACCTCCCAACCATAAAGGGCAATGGGTTCTATAACTGATTCAAGTATTATTAGACAGATCCTAATTGGTATGTCAAATTTGATGTTCCTTTTGATGGTGTTGAAGGCCCTTCTTGTCTTGTCTCTCAGATCATTCATTGCTTTGTGGAAGTTACCTGTGGCGCTGATGTTTAGGCCGAGGTAAGTATAGTTTGTTGTGTGCTCTAGGGCAACGGTGTCTTGATGGAATTTGTATTCGTGGTCATGGCAACAGGACCTTTTTTAGAACACCAGTATTATTGTCTTACTGAGATTTACTGTCAGGGCCCAGGTCTGTCAGGGCCCAGGTCTGACAGAATCTGTGCAGAAGATCTAGTTGCTTCGAGTAGGGTGAGGCCGGGAGCTGCAGACTGTTCTAGTGCCCTCGCCAATTGGTTGATATAATTTATATGTTGAAGAGGGTGGGGCTCAAGCTTCATCCCTGTCTCACCCCATGGCCCTGAGGAAAGAAATTTGTTTTTTTGCCATTTATTTTTTTGTGTGTACATTTTATAATGTATGTATTTCCCCCAACACCACTTTTCACCTATTTGCAAAGCAGAACCTCATGCCAAATTGAGTCAAAATATTATTTTAAATCAATAAAGCATGAGAAGACTTTGCGTTTGTTTTGGTATATTTGTTTGTTAATAAGGGTGTGCAGGCTGAATATATGGTCATTTGGTAAAAAGCCAATTTGACATTTGTGGTCTTCTCTCTCTTTGCTCTCTCTATCTCTCTCTCTGTCTCTACTCTCTCTTTATCTCTCTGGTTTGGCAGACAGGCAGGGGCCAGAAGGGGGTAAGGAGAATCACAAGGCTTCTCAAGCAAAGGAAAGACAGGCAGGCAGAGGGTCATCGGGAGGCAGAGTCCGAGGCAGGGGGCAGGGAGGGATGAGAAGAATCAAAAGATGTATCACTCAGAGGACAAGGTTCAGTGTAGTTCCTTATTAAAAAAAACAAAATCCTTATTCAATCTTGTTCTGGGTGCAGCTCTAACAATTCTTGCCCTTGAGGCAGAGTTGACCTTAAGAGCAAGATAGAATAAAGAAAGTCTAATTTGGTTGTCACAACAGGCTTACACACATCAATAACACATCCCCTCTCATCCTCTTGACTAAAGTTCTGGAATAATTGTGGATTATATCAGCCAAGAGCAAAATGGAACACAATCACATTCCTCACATCTCCACCACTCAACACGTTCCTCCATGCTTGGCCAGGATTGAATCAAAACACTGAAATCTGATTCAGAGGGGTTGGGTTAAAAAAACATTTCAGTTGAATGCATTCAGTTGTACAACTGACTAGGTATCCCCTTTCCCCTAAGTGTCTGTGAGAAAGAAAGGGTGAGAACCCAAGATGACATTAACATCAGACCTTTAGAAAAGTGAGTAATCTGTGGGCTTTTCTAATGAGTTTTGAGGTCTTGTCTGTCTCACGACAATACTATGGGTACATAGCTCAGAACACATCACACACACACACACACACACACACACACACACACACACACACACACACACACACACACACACACACACACACACACACACACACACACACACACACACACACACACACACACACACACACACACACACACACACACACACACACACACACACACACACAGTGGTGAAGTGGAGGGTATATGCTGATATACACCCTATACCCATTTATTTTTCAATGGGCATTTGTAACTGGTCTGAAATGGCTGGGTAGTTAGCGGTGCATGCAAGTAGTGTTTCAATAGGACGAAAACGATACTGTTACATTGGTGCCGTGACACGGATCACTCAGTTGGGCTCTGAAGGAGGAGGTCAAAGGGGGATGAGTGTAGCTGGTGTGAAATGGCGCGCGCTAGTAGCATTGCAATTGGTGACATCACTTCCTTTGAGACATAGAAGCAGTTGGTTCCTTTGCTCTGCAAGGACCACAGCTTCTGCGGTGCGATAGGTAACGATACTCTTGGTTCGAGCCCAGGGTGGGGCAAGGAGAGGGAAGTTAGTAATAATATCTGTTAGAAATGTAAGGCCGGGAGATCTAAAGTTGCAACAACTAGCATAGGTTGCTAATATGACTAGGATAATGCCTTTGGCTGCTAGGCTGCTGTCCCCCATGATAACAATCTGTGAAGGGATTGTTGATCTGTGTCCGTCTGTTAGTACGTTCGTTCGTACGTAAGACACACACAATATCTCAGACAGCACTGGCTCAATTTTTACGAAACTTAGGTGAATGATGCATCTTGAAATAGAGATCTGGCATTAACAAAATTACCACAGATTGGCCAGATGGTGGCGCTATAACAAGATATAAAAAAAATGCTCAATTGGAAAGGTCACACCCCTCACCCTGTTTGACCTAAAGTCACGGAATTCGATACATAGTTCCCTCTCCTCACAAGGAGCAAATCTGCCTCAGATTCCCACGTGAATGTTTAAGATCTACCATGATGGATTTTCCTAATTTATTTATGGATTAACCTAATATGTGGTATCTATGGACAAAGATCTCTCAACGCAATATTTTCCAGACTAGTACCTAAAACAACACTGACCACGTGAATGTTTATTGGTCAGTGTTGTTTTAGGTACTAGTCTGGAAAATATTACACAGAACACTACTGGTCTGGTGCATAAATCAGTCAAGGATATTCGTATTGTAACAAGATGTGGTAAACATGTTGCAAACACTGCCAAGACTCAACATATAAAATAACATTCATATCGACCACACGGTGGCGCTATAACAGGCACATGTTTATATCTCTCGATCTGTTTGACTCAGAGTGATGAAATTTGGCACACATGCTCAGGGATATGAGTCTAGCTAACCCACGTGATATATCAGACACTACTGGCCCTATTTTGACTAAACTTGGGTGAATGACTTGTCTTGTCATTGTGATCCAACATTTACTAAATGACACTGATTGGCCCAAGGTGGGAGGCGCTGCATCATTCATGGGGGGGAAGACATGTTTACCGTTGCCTTGTTTGGGTTGACATGAGGTGGAAACAATGTTGGTTCAATCAGTTTTTTCCTCGTGGGAACCATCTTCTGATTTATGGAAAGGCTTTCCCAAAACCCTTCTCAATAAAAAGTTAACTAGCTAGGCCTTCCTGCATGGTTATTTGAATCAATCCAGTAGCCATTTGTTTTGCACACTCAATCTCATGTGCTAATAACCAAGCAACAGAGCTAGGTACCTGTGCACTTTTAGTAACTTTACAAACAAACAAAAAATCTACATTTCTCTAGATTTTTCCCAGACCTCAAAGTGGTCTCCTGAAATGGTTTAAACGTTGTTACGGATTTAATTAGAACATCCAATTTAGTTGACACAGAGAAAAAAAAGAAACACTTTTGAAACCTGTGCATTTCTGACTCAGTTGACAGCTTAATTGATCCATTTCAATAGTAGGCCCACTAATGGCCTACTTGAACAGCTTGGGGCCTGACTCTAAAAGAACAATGTGGAATTAATCATTTTAGGTAATGTCTCTGTTTTCAAAATTAGAGTATACCCACTTCTCCAGGCACCACTGTACGCACACACACACGCACACACGCGCACACACACGCACACACATACACACACCATCTGTAGATAAGATTCAAGATGCTAATGGGTGGTAAATGTTTGTTCAGGATGTGAAAAGTGAATCCATTACGTCCAAATATAGTCTTGTTGTCACTCCAGGCTCTGGGGACTTTGGGGAGCTGTGATGTGATGATATGCTTTACACAGTGTGTGTGTGTGTGTGTGTGTGTGTGTGTGTGTGTGTGTGTGTGTGTGTGTGTGTGTGTGTGTGTGTGTGTGTGTGTGTGTGTGTGTGTGTGTGTGTGTGTGTGTGTGTGTGTGTGTGTGTGTGTGTGTGTGTGTGTGTGTGTGTGTGTGTCAGGCAGCAGCAGGCCTATTCAAGCAGAGAATAATTGCTGCCAGTCTGACAGCCAGATGGTAATGAAAGGAATTATAGGAAGAGGCTTTTCTGTATCTCTCTTGTCTTGTTCAATGCCTCCCATCCTCCTGTTTCAAATCAAACCGTTGACTTAGATGATAAAACACTGAATCACGCACCACCCAAAAATATATCCTATTGTGTTGCTAGTATTCACCCAAGAAGGTATACCGTCACAATACAAACATTAGAAAATCTACCCCCGACAGCATTTCTGTCTCATTCCCTTCATAGCATCCTGTTTCAAAGCAGGCTAGTCATACCACTTGAATGATAAAACCACATTGTGCCATACCATTTCCACCAGTTAAAAGCTGCTACAAAAGGTGGGTTGGTGTTGTAAATATTTACCCGAGGGCTGAGGATGTATAGCCTGCCATCACAAAACATATTTATCAAATCAAGAGTGAGGGAGTGGGGGACAAGGACGGGGACATACACATGGTGTCACGCCCTGGCCTTAGTTATTATCTTTGTTTTCTTTATTATTTTGGTTTAGGTCAGGGTGTGCCATGGGGGATTTATGTGTTTTGTCTTGTCTAGGGGTTTTGTATGTTTATGGGGCTGTGTCCTTTCTAGGTAGTTTTGTATGTTTATGGGGCTGTGTCCTGTCTAGGTAAATTGTATGTCTATGGTTGCCTAGATTGGTTCTCAATCAGAGGCAGCTGTCTATCGTTGTCTCTGATTGGGAACCATGTTTAGGCAGCCATATTCTTTGGGTATTTTGTGTGTTTTGGTTTTGCCACGTTTATAATTTTTGTATTCTGTTCATGTTTAGTTTCACTTATAAGGGGGGCAGGATGAACATGTATGCACACACTACTGTAAGTCACTCTGGATAAGAACATCTGCTAATTTACTGAAATGTAAAAATGTAAATGTTGCTAGTTCTGAAGCTGGCTATTACCAGATCTGGGACTACTGCCTCACTCTACTCATCTAAGGATTATTCCCACAGAGGTTAAATTGTGCCTCACTGTTGATCCAGATAGTTGATGTAAAGCTGATCAATAGATTTTCCCATAAAGCCTCAGGTGAAACACAACTTATTCTACTCTGGGTTGTTATGGTTATCAGGGTCGTCATGGAGAGGATAAGAGAGTTCTGAATAATGGATACAATGAGTAGTATGGTGTTGAGGTTGTCTTGGTTTTGACCTATTGACCTCGAGTCTGCAGCCTCCTTTGTCATTGTATTCACAGTTACCATTCCCATCAGTTCCTCTAATTCAGAGTGTTTGTTGTGTGTAGGACCTATGGTTGCGGATGGTGGGCTCCATGTTTCAGAGGGAGAGAGAGGAGTGTCAGTGCCTGTCTGTGGGTCAACCTACCAGTGCGTATGGTGTGCTCTCCTCCAGTGCACGAGAAGTCCCCAGAGGTAAGCAGGAAGCAGGTAGCCTCTTTCTTGGTGGCCTTGTTCCCCCTGACCGACCGGACGTGTTTGCGGCCGTGGCCGTGCCGTAGGCTCCACTTCTCGCTGGGTGACAGCGGCTGGGTCAGGCTCCACCCCTCATCCGACGACAGAGCCAAGTTGGCGTCTCCGTTCTGCTTGGAGTCTGACAGGACAGACAGACTTGGTTCATAAAGCATAGGATCTAGGATCAGGTCCTCCCTGTCCGTTTAATCTTATTCATTAGGGTATAAATGGCTAAACTGATCCATGATCAGCACTCTTACTCTGACAGCGTCATGTTGGTGTCTCCATTTTGCTCATATCCCCCACTAAGGGTCTCAGACTAAGAGTGCTGATCAAGGATCAGGTCCCTCTGTCCTGCTCATGTTATCTTATTCAATATGATTTAAAAATCCATGATCAGCACTCCTACTCTGAGACTCTTTGTGAATACACAAGCCAACCCAGACCTGGATTCAAAATACTATTTGTAATAAATGTGATAATTCAGCTGGGCTTGAATAAGCTTGCCAGGCACAACGGAACCAGTGGATTATCCTCCAGAGTTTTTTATTTTTTTTATTTAACCAGGCAAGTCAGTTAAGAACAAATTCTTATTTTCAATGACAGCCTAGGAACAGTGGGTTAACTGCCTTGTTCAGGGGCGGAACGACAGATTTGTACCTTGTCAGCTCAGGGGTTTGAACTTGCAACCTTCCGGTTACTAGTCCAACGCTCTAACCACTAGGCTACCCTGCCGCCCCAGAGTTCTAACCCATCTGGAAGCAAACGTTCAAACTATTCAACATGTTTGGAGTAGTATTTGAGACACCGGGTCCGGACTGACAGTAAAATGCCAAAGATTTTACTCAACATGTCCTCAGTTTTTTTTAAGAGAGAAAGTTAAACTACAGAGCCACAATGTAACGTTACTGTGAAAACACACGTTTTCTCCCTGGGCAAACTGAACTGAACCTAACATATTATGTGGGAAGGGTATGAGAATGATCGTATCACGTTGTGTTACTGTCTTCAGGGCTAGGTACAGTTTATTACTTTATTATTGAAAAAAAATACCAAATAAACCTAGATACATGACTACAGTAGAAAAAAAAGAGTTCTATTTTACCGTTTGCAAAACAACACAGCAAATACAACATCTAATACCTATTGGTGTAAAAGTGCACTACTGTAGTATTCATTACGGACGACATCAATTTGAATGGGTCAAATGAGTGATGGTATAAATGAATGATAAATCCATTTATCATTATGGCGTCGGTTCCTACACCATCAATCAGTTTGATGTGTAAAGGGGAGTAGTGGGTTTGAATGATGTCAGAGTGTAGAATGGTTGATGGATCTGAATTATGAAACATCCACTTATCATTGTGGCCTATGGTATATATCCTAACGATGCTTCAAACACATTCTGGTACAGAGATGGGTGGATAAAGCATGGTCAAGGGAGTGATATTACTGCCAACAGAATCGGATTTAAATCATTTTGAATGTGTCTCTGACCTGAGTTGTTCTAGCTGATTTTCTCATATCAATGCTTCAAAAAACATTTTAAGTGTGTAGTGACAGTGTAATGAATTAATAGAGTATAGGGGGAAATTAGTGCCAAAACATTGATGTTTATATTCAGATTCTAATTTGAATTGGTCTGACCTGAGCGGTTCCTGTTGATATTCTCCTCTGCAGCCAGAGGACATGTATCACTCTGAGTACTGTCCCTGGGAGAGTTAGTGACAGACTTCCCGAACGAGGCCGTGTCCGTGGGAGCGTCCGGGTTCGGATTGTGTGCTTTCTTCTTCTTAGGCAGCTTCTGTTTAGCCATGGCCAGGGAGTAGTACATCCCAAAGTTGTTGACTATAACAGGCACGGGCATGGCTATGGTTAGCACCCCTGCCAGGGCGCACAGCGCGCCCACCATCATGCCCAGCCACGTCTGGGGGTACATGTCCCCGTAGCCCAGGGTGGTCATGGTGACCACGGCCCACCAGAAGGAGATAGGGATGTTTTTGAAGTGGGTGTGTTTAGAGCCGCGGGGGTCGTCCGGTTGGGCCCCTATCCGCTCTGCGTAGTAGATCATCGTGGCGAAGATGAGGACGCCCAACGCCAGGAAGACAATAAGCAGGCAGAACTCGTTGACGCTGGCTCTCAACGTGTGGCCGAGAACCCTCAGACCGACGAAATGCCTGGTCAGCTTGAAGATCCGGAGGATCCGGACGAAACGGACTACCCGTAGAAACCCCAGGATGTCGGAGGCTGCTTTAGAGGAGGACAGGCCGCTGAGGCCCATCTCCAGGTAGAAGGGCAGGATGGCCACGAAGTCAATGACGTTTAACATGTTCTTGATGAAGAGCAGCTTGTCGGGACAGCAAACGATGCGGACGAAGAACTCCAAGGTGAACCAGACCACACAAACGCCCTCCACCACGGTCAGAATGGGCTTGGTCACCACCTAGAGTAGATCACATTATGAATTAGATGATACATTATGTTAGATTATATATTACATTACATTATATATAAGATTATATATTACATTAGATTATATATAAGATTATATATTACATTAGATTATATATAAGATTATATATTACATTAGATTATATATAAAATTATATATTACATTAGATTATACATAAGATTATACATTACATTAGATTATATATAAGATTATACATTAGATTAGACTGTACATTAGATTATATATTAGATTATATATTAGATTATACATTAGATTATATATTAGATTATACATTAGATTAGACTGTACATTAGATTATACATAAGATTATATATTACATTAGATTATATATAAGATTATATATTACATTAGATTATACATAAGATTATATATTACATTAGATTATATATAAGATTATATATTACATTAGATTATATATAAGATTATATATTACATTAGATTATACATAAGATTATATATTACATTAGATTATATATAAGATTATATATTACACTAGATTATATATAAGATTATATATTACATTAGATTATATATAAGATTATATATTACATTAGATTATATATAAGATTATATATTACATTAGATAATATATTAGATTATACATTACATTAGATTATACATAAGATTATATATTACATTAGATTATATATAAGATTATATATTACATTAGATTAGACTGTACATTAGATTATATATAAGATTATATATTACATTAGAGTATACATTAGATTAGAGTATACACTAGATTAGAGTATACATTAGATTAGAGTATACATTAGATTAGAGTATACACTAGATTAGAGTATACACTAGATTAGAGTATACATTAGATTAGAGTATACACTAGATTAGAGTATACATTAGATTAGAGTATACACTAGATTAGAGTATACATTAGATTAGAGTATACACTAGATCAGAGTATACACTAGATTTGATTGTAGATTAGATTATACATTATATTAGAGTATACATTAGATTAGAGTATACACTAGATTAGAGTATACATTAGATTAGAGTATACACTAGATTAGAGTATACATTAGATTAGAGTATACATTAGATTAGAGTATACATTAGATTAGAGTATACACTAGATTAGAGTATACATTAGATTAGAGTATACACTAGATTAGAGTATACACTAGATTAGAGTATACATTAGATTAGAGTATACATTAGATTAGAGTATACACTAGATTAGAGTATACATTAGATTAGAGTATACACTAGATTAGAGTATACATTAGATTAGAGTATACATTAGATTAGAGTATACATTAGATTAGAGTATACATTAGATTAGAGTATACATTAGATTAGAGTATACACTAGATTAGAGTATACATTAGATTAGAGTATACACTAGATTAGAGTATACATTAGATTAGAGTATACACTAGATTAGAGTATACATTAGATTAGAGTATACATTAGATTAGAGTATACACTAGATTAGAGTATACACTAGATTAGAGTATACACTAGATTAGAGTATACACTAGATTAGAGTATACACTAGATTTGATTGTAGATTAGATTATACATTAGATTATTGAATTTCAATTGAGGGATCATTGAAGTATCAATCTATTAATCTATATATTATCTAAATTAATTTGGTCACTAAAATGTGCTTAAAAATATTGACCATAACACAAAGATACAATACAGTACACTACAATACAATACAGTACAATAAAACACAGTACAATACAATGCAGTACAATACAATACAATGCAGTACAATACAATACAATTCAGTACAATACAGTACAATATAATACAATATAATACAGTACACTACACTACAGTATAATACAGTACAGTACAGTACAATAATATACAGTACAGTACAATACAGTACCATACAATATAGTACAATACAGTACCATACAATATAGTACAATACAGTACCATACAATACAGTACCATACAATACAGTATAATACAGTACAATACAGTACAATACTATACAGTACAATACCATACAATATAGTACAATACAGTACCATACAATACAGTACCATACAATACAGTATAATACAGTACAATACAGTACAATACTATACAGTAAAATACCATACAATATAGTACAATACAGTACCATACAATATAGTACAATAGAGTACCATACAATACAGTACCATACAATACAGTATAATACAGTACCATACAATACAGTACCATACAATACAGTACCATACAATACAGTATAATACAGTACAATACAGTACAATACTATACAGTACAATACCATACAATATAGTACAATACAGTACAATACAGTACCATACAATATAGTACAATACAGTACCATACAATACAATACAGTACAGTACAGTACCATACAATATAGTACAATACAGTACCATACAACATAGTACAATACAGTACAATACAGTACCATACAATACAATACAGTACAATACAGTACCATACAATACAATACAGTACAATACAGTAAAATACAAAGAAGAAATGTCCAATACGTTTAGGTCCCTATCCAGAAACAATGAAATGATCACCATATTGTTTTCACCTGCCCAAACTCAGATCTCCACTAGATCCTAGAGGCTAGAGGCTCTGGGTTCTCCACTAGAGGGTAGAGGGTAGAGGCTCTGGGATCTCCACTAGAGGGTAGAGGGTAGAGGCTCTGGGTTCTCTACTAGAGGCTAGAGGCTCTGGGTTCTCCACTAGATCCTAGAGGGTAGAGGCTCTGGGTTCTCCACTAGAGGCTGGAGACTCGGGTCTCCACTAGAGGCTAGAGGCTAGAGGCTCTGGGTTCTCCACTAGATCCTAGAGGGTAGAGGCTCTGGGTTCTCCACTAGAGGCTAGAGGCTCTGGGTTCTCCACTAGAGGCTAGAGGCTCTGGGTTCTCCACTAGAGGCTAGAGGCTCTGGGTTCTCCACTAGATCCTAGAGGCCCTGGGTTCTACACTAGAGTCTAGAGGCTCTGGGTTCTCCACTAGAGACTAGAGGCTCTGGGTTCTCCACTAGAGGCTAGAGGCTCTGGGTTCTCCACTAGAGGCTAGAGGGTAGAGGCTCTGGGTTCTCCACTAGAGGCTAGAGATTCTGGGTTCTCCACTAGAGGCTAGAGGCTCTGGGTTCTCCACTAGAGGCTAGAGGCTCTGGGTTCTCCACTAGAGGCTAGAGGCTCTGGGTTCTCCACTAGAGGCTAGGGGGTAGAGCCTCTGGGTTCTTCACTAGATCCTAGAGGGTAGAGGCTCTGGGTTCTCCACTAGAGGCTAGAGGCTCTGGGTTCTCCACTAGAGTCTAGAGGCTCTGGGTTCTCCACTAGATCCTAGAGGCTCTGGGTTCTCCACTAGAGGCTAGAGGCTCTGGGTTCTCCACTAGAGGCTAGAGGCTCTGGGTTCTCCACTAGAGGCTAGAGGCTCTGGGTTCTCCACTAGAGGCTAGAGGCTCTGGGTTCTCCACTAGAGGCTAGAGGCTCTGGGTTCTCCACTAGAGGCTAGAGGGTAGAGGCTCTGGGTTCTCCACTAGATCCTAGAGGGTAGAGGCTCTGGGTTCTCCACTAGAGGCTAGAGGCTCTGGGTTCTCCACTAGAGACTAGAGGCTCTGGGTTCTCCACTAGATCCTAGAGTCTAGAGGCTCTGGGTTCTCCATTAGATCCTAGAGGCTCTGGGTTCTCCACTCAATTCTAGAGGCTCTGGGTTCTCCACTAGAGCCTAGAGGCTCTGGGTTCTCCAATAGATCATAGAGTCTAGAGGCTCTGGGTTCTCCACTAGTTCCTAGAGGCTCTGGGTTCTCCACTAAATTCTAGAGGCTCTGGGTTCTCCACTAGAGCCTAGAGGCTCTGGGTTCTCCAATAGATCATATAGTCTAGAGGCTCGTGGTTCTCCACTAGATCCTAGAGACTCTGGGTTCTCCACTAAATTCTAGAGGCTCTGGGTCCTCCACTAGAGTCTAGAGGCTCTGGGTTCTCCACTAGAGGCTAGAGGCTCTGGGTTCTCCACTAGAGGCTAGAGGCTCTGGGTTCTTTCTGGAAAGCATCACAGTCTATTGACAATGAGGAACCCTCTCTCTTACCTCTACCGAGACAACCTCCTCCGTGTGGTTCCCCACCACCACGTGTTCCGTGCGGTTCTGCAGGTCATTGAAGTACTCGTGGGTCTCCAAACAGAACGTAGTGATGGAAACCAGAATGAAGAAGAGGGAGGCAAACGCTATGCCCTGAAACAAGAGAATCAACCAGTCAATCACTCAATGAACCAATCACTCAATGAACCAATCATTGAAAAGCCAGCAGTTTTCAAAAAGTGGCCTGATGGTACAACTCAATAGTAACACTCAAAGTGCCTTCATGGTACAACTCAACCGCTGCCCTAGTTAAACAGTTTACAGAAGATAATCATGACAGGTGTCTACTCTGCCTCTGACCGATACAGACTGGATACAGAGAGAACTTGTGACTGATACCGATAATAACAATGAGTAGCTTTTACTAGCAGAATGTAATATGTCTGCTAGTATGGGCTAATGCTAACTGGACAATTGATAGCTTACAACATTCAAAGTAGTAGTAGTAGTAGATTTATTGGGTAATTTTTAAAAAATATCGTTAACTGTATAATTACCGTGATAATTCAGTCCATTTGTGTTTGAGTTAGCATTTGTGTTTGTGTTAGCATTTGTGTTTGTGTTAGCATTTGTGTTTGAGTTAGCATTTGTGTTTGAGTTAGCATTTGTGTTATCCATTGGAAAACAAATCCAAACAATGTACTGTACTGCTGATTGATTTGTGTGGGAGGGCTGAATGTAGAGATGGCAGGTACTAAGTGCCTGAATGGCATTGATGGGAACATAGATGTATTTATCCAGCTGCCAGAGGAGGAGGAGGAGGAGACAGAAGCACAGTAGAGAGTTAATCCAATCTGTCCGTGGTGATATAGTGAAGACTAATAACCCCTGAGTCCTCTCACAGTCACAGCGCCGTCCCAAATTACACACCGTTCCCTACACAGTGTCACTACTTTTGACCGGGGCATATAGGGCTATCTTGTCAAAAGAAGTGCACTATATAGGAAAAAGGGTGTCATTTCGAATGTACACTCAGACTACACAAGGGAATATGAAAACAGCTCATTTTCATGGCCGCATCATAATCAACACCATGCTGTGATTAGTAGATAGTTGACTATTGGCTAAATCAAACTAAAGGCTAAATCACACTAAAGGCTAAATCACACTAAAGGTTAAATCACACTAAAGGTTAAATCACACTAAAGGCTAAATCACACTAAAGTTTAAATCACACTAAGGGATAAATCACACTAAGGGCTAAATCACACTAAAGGCTAAATCACACTAAAGGCTAAATCACACTAAGGGATAAATCACACTAAAGGCTAAATCACACTAAGGGATAAATCACACTAAAGGCTAAATCACACTAAGGGATAAATCACACTAAAGGCTAAATCACACTAATGGATAAATCACACTGAGGGCTAAATCACACTAAGGGATAAATCACACTGAGGGCTAAATCACACTAAGGGATAAATCACACTGAGGGCTAAATCACACTAAGGGATAAATCACACTGAGGGCTAAATCACACTAAGGGATAAATCACACTAAAGGCTAAATCACACTAAGGGCTAAATCACACTAAGGGCTAAATCACACTAAGGGTAAATTACACTAAAGTCTAAATCTGGTCTCTTTCTGGTCTCTGTTCTCTGATCCCGGTCTCTGGTCCAGGGTATCTGGGTCCCTGGTACCTAGGTTCCTGGTCTTTCTGGTGTCTGGTCGCTTGTCTCTGGTCCCTGATCACTGGCGTCTGGTCTTTGGTCCCCGGGCTCTGGTCTCTGGTCCCTTGTCTCTGGTCCCTGATCACTGGCGTCTGGTCTTTGGTCCCCGGGCTCTGGTCTCTGGTCCCTTGTCTCTGGTCCCTGATCACTGGCGTCTGGTCTTTGGTCCCCGGGCTCTGGTCTCTGGTCCCTTGTCTCTGGTCCCTGATCACTGGCGTCTGGTCTTTGGTCCCTGGGCTCTGGTCTCTGGGCTCTGGTACCTAGGTTCCTGGTCTTTCTGGTGTCTGGTCCCTGATCACTGGCGTCTGGTCTCTGGTCTCTGGTCCCTTGTCTCTGGTCCCTGATCACTGGCGTCTGGTCTCTGGTCCCTGGGCTCTGGTACCTGGGTTCCTGGTCTTTCTGGTGTCTGGTCCCTGGTCTCTTTGGTCTCTGGAGTATAGGGTCTGGGAACTACAATAAATATCTACAGAACATCTTCAGAACATCTATCTGAGCCCATATAGTCTATCATCATAACAACATTCATCAGTGTGTGTAAAGCACGGTCCCCTGGGTCTCTAGCCCCAGGGGTCACTCACAAGGCCCTATTCTGCCCCACAGAGAGTGCAGGTCCCTGGGGTTTCTCCTGCACAACAGAGGAGTGTGGATCTGTGGGGCCAGCCAGAGGACAACGACAGCCAGTCTGCCTCCCTCCCTGTCCCTCCCTCCCTCCCTCCCTGTCTGTCTGCCTCCCTCCCTTCCTCCCTGTCTGTCTGCCTCCCACCCTCTCTCCCTCTCTCCCTCTCTCCCTGCCTGCCTCCCTCCCTGTCTGTCTGTCTGTCTGTCTGTCTGTCTGTCTGTCTGTCTGTCTGCCTGCCTCCCTCCCTCCCTCCCTCCCTCCCTCCCTCCCTCCCTCCCTCCCTCCCTCCCTCCCTCCCTCTCTCTCCCCGTCTGTCTCCCTTCCTCCCTGTCTGTCTGCCTGCCTCCCCCCTGTCTGTCTGCCTGCCTCCCCCTCCCTGTCTGTCTGCCTGCCTCCCCCTGTCTGTCTGCCTGCCTGCCTCCCCCCTGTCTGTCTGCCTGCCCCCCCCCCTCCCTGTCTGTCTGTCTGCCTCCCTGTCTGCCTGCCTCCCCCCTCCCTGTCTGTCTGTCTGCCTCCCTGTCTGTCTGTCTGTCTTTCTGCTCCTCTTTGTCTTTCAGAACGTGAAATGTTGATAATGGCTCTGGAGAGTACCAGTGGCAAGCATATTTACACTGCACTGTGAGATACTGCAGACCTACAGTCTGTCCACACACACACACACACACACACACACACACACACACACACACACACACACACACACACACACACACACACACACACACACACACACACACACACACACACACACACACACACACACACACACACACACACACACACATGCAGATGTTTCCATTGTGTCCCTTCATCAATAACCTCCTAGCAGAGACAACACAGACAGAGATCACACAGCCAGATAGACAGACAGACAGACAGACAGCTACAGACAGACAGCCAGCTACAGACAGACAGACAGACAGCCAGCTACAGACTTACAGACAGACAAACAGACAGCCAGCTACAGACAGCCAGCTACAGACAGCCAGCTACAGACAGACAGCCAGCTACAGCCAGCTACAGACAGACAGCCAGCTACAGCCAGCCAGCCAGCCAGCCAGCCAGCCAGCCAGCCAGCCAGACAGACAGACAGACAGACAGACAGACAGACAGACAGACAGACAGACATAATTAAATTAAAACAGAACCATCAGTCTTGACTAACAGGTGCATTTTGTGCAGGTCTTGGCTCCTAGTAGGAGACGATATAATATGTGCAGGTTTTGGAAACACCAATGCCTTCCTCCTCTCTTTCAAGTTGATGATGGAGCACCTTGCCATAAGGCAAATTGATAACTAAGTAGCTCTGGGAACAAAACATCAATATTTTGGGTTCATGGCCAGGAAACTCCCCAGACCTTAATCACCTTGAGAACAATCCTCAAGAGGCGGGTGGAGGACAAACAAACAACCAACAAATTCTGACAAACTCCAAGCATTGATTATGCAAGAATGAGCTGCCATCAGTCAGGATGTGGCCCAGAAGTAACTGGCTGTAACTGACAGCATGACAGGGCAGATTGCAGAGGTCTTGAAAAAGAAGGGTCAACACTGCAAATATTGACTCTTTGCATCAACTTCATGTAATTGTCAATAAAAGCCTTTGACACTTATGAAATGCTTGTAATTATACTTCAGTATTCCATAGTAACATCTGACAAAAATATCTAAAGACACTGAAGCAGCAAACTTTGTGCAAATTAATATTTGCGTCATTCTGAAAACTTTTGGCCACAGCTGTGTATATATATATAATTTTATAACCTTTATTTAACTAGGCAAGTCAGTTAAGAACAAATTATTATTTTTCAATGACAGCCTAGGAACAGTGGGTTAACTGCCTGTTCAGGGGCAGAACGACAGATTTGTACCTTGTCAGTTCGGGGATTTGAACTTGCAACCTTCCGGTTACTAGCCCAACGCTCTAACCACTAGGCTAACCTACCGCCCTACCTATTGTGATGGTGATATATGTAAGGTACTGTATAACACCGGAATCATGGAACACACCTCCTCGATGGAGGAGGAAGGCCAGATCAATACTCTGTTCCATTGTCACCTCTGGTTAAATAACTTGCCTAAAAAGCTACTTTTAAAAAGGCCATTCCTTATTTATCAGACTGACTCCTTCATATTGCACTCTAGTCTCTCTGGTTAAATAACATCTCTGTAGCTTCATATTGCACTCTAGTCTCTCTGGTTAAATAACATCTCTGTAGCTTCATATTGCACTCTAGTCTCTCTGGTTAAATAACATGTCTGTAGCTTCATATTGCACTCTAGTCTCTCTGGTTAAATAACATCTCTGTAGCTTCATATTGCACTCTAGTCTCTCTGGTTAAATAACATCTCTGTAGCTTCATATTGCACTCTAGTCTCTCTGGTTAAATAACATCTCTGTAGCTTCATATTGCACTCTAGTCTCTCTGGTTAAATAACATCTCTGTAGCTTCATATTGCACTCTAGTCTCTCTGGTTAAATACCTTGTCTGTAGCTTCATATTGCACTCTAGTCTCTCTAGTTAAATAACATCTCTGTAGCTTCATATTGCACTCTGGTCTCTCTGGTTAAATAACACGTCTGTAGCTTCATATTGCACTCTAGTCTCTCTGGTTAAATAACATCTCTGTAGAGCGTCTGTAACTTTTAATTGCACTACTCATCACTGTGATTATAATACAGTCATGTATACGCCAATGGGCTGCTGATCACGTCTGTAGAGACACTAATCTCTATTGAACTGGGGGCTGCTGATCACGTCTGTAGAGACACTAATCTCTATTGAACTGGGGGCTGCCGATCACGTCTGTAGAGACACTAAACTCTATTGAACTGGGATGCTTGTGATCACGTCTGTAGAGACACTAATCTCTATTGAACTGGGGGCTGCTGATCACGTCTGTAGAGACACTAATCTCTATTGAACTGGGATGCTTGTGATCACGTCTGTAGAGACAATAATCTCTATTGAACTGGGGGCTGCCGATCACGTCTGTAGAGACACTAATCTCTATTGAACTGGGATGCTTGTGATCACGTCTGTAGAGACAATAATCTCTATTGAACTGGGATGCTTGTAATCACGTCTGTAGAGACAATAATCTCTATTGAACTGGGATGTGTGTAATCACGTCTGTAGAGACACTAATCTCTATTGAACTGGGATGCTTGTGATCACGTCTGTAGAGACACTAATCTCTATTGAACTGGGATGCTTGTATCACGTCTGTAGAGACACTAATCTCTATTGAACTGGGATGCTTGTATCACGTCTGTAGAGACACTAAACTCTATTGAACTGGGATGCTTGTGATCACGTCTGTAGAGACACTAATCTCTATTGAACTGGGATGCTTGTATCACGTCTGTAGAGACACTAAACTCTATTGAACTGGGATGCTTGTGATCACGTCTGTAGAGACACTAATCTCTATTGAACTGGGATGCTTGTGATCACGTCTGTAGAGACACTAAACTCTATTGAACTGGGATGCTTGTATCACGTCTGTAGAGACACTAAACTCTATTGAACTGGGATGCTTGTGATCACGTCTGTAGAGACACTAATCTCTATTGAACTGGGATGCTTGTATCACGTCTGTAGAGACACTAATCTCTATTGAACTGGGATGCTTGTATCACGTCTGTAGAGACACTAAACTCTATTGAACTGGGATGCTTGTGATCACGTCTGTAGAGACACTAATCTCTATTGAACTGGGATGCTTGTATCACGTCTGTAGAGACACTAATCTCTATTGAACTGGGGGCTGCCGATCACGTCTGTAGAGACACTAAACTCTATTGAACTGGGATGCTTGTATCACGTCTGTAGAGACACTAAACTCTATTGAACTGGGATGCTTGTGATCACGTCTGTAGAGACACTAAACTCTATTGAACTGGGATGCTTGTATCACGTCTGTAGAGACACTAATCTCTATTGAACTGGGATGCTTGTATCACGTCTGTAGAGACACTAAACTCTATTGAACTGGGATGCTTGTATCACGTCTGTAGAGACACTAATCTCTATTGAACTGGGATGCTTGTATCACGTCTGTAGAGACACTAAACTCTATTGAACTGGGATGCTTGTGATCACGTCTGTAGAGACACTAATCTCTATTGAACTGGGATGCTTGTATCACGTCTGTAGAGACACTAAACTCTATTGAACTGGGATGCTTGTGATCACGTCTGTAGAGACACTAATCTCTATTGAACTGGGATGCTTGTATCACGTCTGTAGAATGATCACTAAACTCTATTGAACTGGGATAATAATAACGTCTGTAAGACACTAATCTCTATTGAACTGGGGCAGTAAAGTGAGTGTAAACAGAAAAACATTAGTACTGTGAGATACTAATACTGTAGATACTGTGAGATACTGTGATACTGTGTGATACTGTGAATAATACTGTAGATAATAATGAGATAATGTGTGATACTAAAGTGAGATACTGTGAGATACTGTGAGATACTGTGAGATACTGTGAGATACTGTGAGATACTGTGTGATACTGTGAGATACTGTGTGATACTGTGAGATACTGTGAGATACTGTGAGATACTGTGAGATACTGTGAGATACTGTGTGATACTGTGAGATACTGTGAGATACTGTGAGATACTGTGAGATACTGTGTGATACTGTGAGATACTGTGTGATACTGTGTGATACTGTGAGATACTGTGAGATACTGTGAGATACTGTGAGATACTGTGAGATTTACTCAATGTGAAAACCTCATCTCTTCCAATAATCCTATGTGTGCACACATGACATCGTGTATAATACATAGAAACCTCTGAGAATGTATGAATGGACTGTGTTGACATGGTAATGATGTCTGAGGCTGACCTGAATGGAATCCTATGCCTCCCTAGCCCTATGGGGGTCAAAAGTAGTGCACTATATACTGTCGAAAAGAGGATGCCTGAGAATGAATTCCTCTTGAATCTGTGTCAAAACTGGGGGCCCCCAATGGCAAACTCCCTACTCATGGATGGATAGGTTTGTCCCTGTTTTAGATGCATCTGTCCCATTTCATCTCAATGTAATTATGCATTGTTGATTTATATGGATGGAGCCATCATTTAACAACTATTTAACAACTTGGCAAATCAAATGGGTCTCTCAGTGACTGTTCTAATCGCCTCTGATTCAGTTAGACAATTATCTAGAAATTCAATCTGTGGCATCGAAAACAAGTATTAGAAAAAGGAAATTGTATTCTGTCAGAATCACTTTCACAGTAATATCTCTTAAATAACTAGCGATAAAAGTGTTGTTTCACATCTGTGAGATAAATGAACTGAATCTCAGACTCGACAAAAGCTCACAGACCAACAAGTGTATCAGATCTATGTCTGTATGTACAGTGTCTTTGTAAAGTATTCAGACCCGTGACTTTTTCCACATTTTGGTAGGTTACACCTTATTCTGAAATTGATTAAATTGTATTTTTTCTCGTTGTCAATCTACACACAATACCCCATAATGACATCACAATACCCCATAATGACATCACAATACCCCATAATGACAAAGCAAAAAAAAAACTAAAATATCACATTTACATAAGTATTCAGACCCTCTACTCAGTCCTTTGTTGAAGCACCTTTGACAGCGAGTACAGCCTTGAGTCTTCTTGGGTATGTCACTATAAATCTGGTACACCTGTATTTGGGGAGTTTCTCCCATTCTTCTCTGCAAATCCTCTCAACCTCTGTCACGTTGGATTGGGAGCGTTGCTGCACAGCTATTTTCAGGTCTCTCCAGAGATGTTCGATCAGGTTCAAGTCCGGGTTCTGGCTAGACCACTCAAGGACATTCAGAGACCGGTTCCCAAAGCCACTCCTGTGTTGTCTTGGCTGTGTGCCTGGGGTTGTTGTCCTGTTGGAAGGTGAATCTTCGCACCAGTCTGATGTCCTGAGCAATCTGGAGCAGGTTTTCATCAAGGATCCATTCATCTTTGCCTCACTTCTGACTAGTCTCCCAGTCCCTGTCGCTGAAAAACATCCCCCCAGCATGATGCTGCCACCACCATGCTTCACCGTAGGGATGGTGCCAGGTTTCCTCCAGACATAATGCTGCCACCACCAAGCTTCACCATAGGGATGGTACCAGGTTTCCTCCAGATATGATGCTGCCACCACCATGCTTCACCGTAGGGATGGTGCCAGGTTTCCTCCAGACATGATGCTGCCACCACCATGCTTCACCGTAGGGATCAAATCAAATCAAACTTTATTTGTCACATACACATGGTTAGCAGATGTTAATGCGAGTGTAGCGAAATGCTTGTGCTTCTAGTTCCGACAATGCAGTGATAACCAACAAGTAATCTAACTAACAATTCCAAAACTACTGTCTTATACACAGTGTAAGGGGATAAGGAATATGTACATAAGGATATATGAATGAGTGATGGTACAGAGCAGCATACAGTAGATGGTATCGAGTACAGTATATACATATGAGATGAGTGTGTAGACAAAGTAAACAAAGTGGCATAGTTAAAGTGGCTAGTGATACATGTATTACATAAGGATGCAGTCGATGATGTAGAGTACAGTATATACATATGCATATGAGATGAATAATGTAGGGTAAGTAACATTATATAAGGTAGCATTGTTTAAAGTGGCTAGTGATATATTTACATCATTTCCAATCAATTCCCATTATTAAAGTGGCTGGAGTTGGGTCAGTGTCAATGACAGTGTGTTGGCAGCAGCCACTCAATGTTAGTGGTGGCTGTTTAACAGTCTGATGGCCTTGAGATAGAAGCTGTTTTTCAGTCTCTCGGTCCCAGCTTTGATGCACCTGTACTGACCTCGCCTTCTGGATGATAGCGGGGTGAAAGACTCTCAGACCATGAGAAACATGGTCCAGGTTTCCTCCAGATGTGACACTTGGCATTCAGGCCAAAGAGTTCAATATTGGTTTCATCAGACCAGAGAATCTTGTTTCTCATGGTCTGAGAGTCTTTAGGTGCCTTTTGGCAAACTCCAAGTGGGCTGTCATGTGCCTTTTACTGAGGAGTGGCTTCCGTTTGGCCACTCTACCATAAAGGCCTGATTGATGGAGTGCTGCAGAGATGGTTGTCCTTCTGGAAGTTTCTCCCATCTCCACAGAGGAACCTAGGGCTCTGTCAGAGTGACCATTGGGTTCTTGTTCACCTCCCTGACCAAGGCCCTTCTCCCCCGATTGCTCAGTTTGGCTGGGGAGGCCAGCTATAGGAAGAGTCTTGGTGGTTCCAAACTTCTTCCATTTAAGAATGATGGAGGCCACTGTGATCCTGGGGACCTTCAATGCGGCAGACATTGTTTGGTACCCTTCCCCAGATGTGTGCCTCGACACAATCCTGTCTCGGAGCTCTTACGGACAATTCCTTCAATCTCATGGCTTGGTTTTTGCTCTGACATGCACTGTCAACTGTGGGACCTTATATAGACAGGTGTGTGCCTTTCCAAATCATGTCCAATCAATTGAATTTACCACAGGTGGACTCCAATCAAGTTGTAGAAACATCTCAAGGATGATCAATGGAAACAGGATGCACCTGTGCTCAACTTCGAGTCTCATAGCAAAGGGTCTGAATACTTATGTAAATAAGGTATTTATAAGTTTTTATTTTTAAAAACATTGGCTTTTTATTTTTAAAAACATTGGCTTGATGTGACAATAACCATACGAGTTAGCAAAACTGTACTAACAGACCATAGGAGTTAGCAATACTGTACTAACAGACCATAGGAGTTAGCAATACTGTACTAACAGACCATAGGAGTTAGCAATAATGTACTAACAGACCATAGGAGTTAGCAATACTGTACTAACAGACCATATGAGTTAGCAATAATGTACTAACAGACCATAGGAGTTAGCAATACTGTACTAACAGACCATAGGAGTTAGCAATACTGTACTAACAGACCATAGGAGTTAGCAATACTGTACTAACAGACCATAGGAGTTAGCAATAATGTACTAACAGACCATAGGAGTTAGCAATACTGTACTAACAGACCATAGGAGTTAGCAATAATGTACTAACAGACCATAGGAGTTAGCAATACTGTACTAACAGACCATAGGAGTTAGCAAAACTGTACTAACAGACCATAGGAGTTAGCAATAATGTACTAACAGACCATAGGAGTTAGCAATAATGCAGATCTGTGATCAGGCTAGTTGGTTGATGAAATGCTGACCCATCAGCTTGTCTATGTATCTGTGTGGAGAAGCCCCTCAGCTTGTCTATGTATCTGTGTGGAGAAGCCCCTCAGCTTGTCTATGTATCTGTGTGGAGAAGCCCCTCAGCGTGTCTATGTATCTGTGTGGAGAAGCCCCTCAGCGTGTCTATGTATCTGTGTGGAGAAGCCCCTCAGCTTGTCTATGTATCTGTGTGAAGCCCCTCAGCTTGTCTATGTATCTGTGTGGAGAAGCCCCTCAGCTTGTCTATGTATTTGTTTGATCGTAGCTAGCTACTTAGCTAGCTACATAGCCGTCTTTGTATCAAAGATAATTGTGTAGTCTAGAGCGATTTTCTAGGTTCGCTAGCCATCTATTGTCGTTCTTTTAACGCAACGTAACGTAAACAACACTGCTAGCTAGCCTGCTAGCCCCCGAATAGCAACACTGCAGAAACTATTACACTCAACGGAACGACTTGATTAGTGTAGTGTCAACAACGCACCCACTGCCAGCTGACCTACTTCAGCAGTACTGTATCATTTTAATCATTTTAGTCAATAAGATTCTTGCTACGTAGCTTAACTTTCTGAACATTCGAGACGTGTAGTCCACTTGTCATTCCAATCTCCTTTGCATTAGCGTAGCCTCTTCTGTAGCCTGTCAACTATGTGTCGGTTTATCCCTGTTCTCTCCTCTCTGCACAGACCATACAAACGCTCCTCACCGCGTGGCCGCGGCCACCCTACTCTGGTGGTCCCAGCGCGCACGACCCACGTGGAGTTCCAGGTCTCCGGTAGCCTCTGGAACTGCCAATCTGCGGTCAACAAGGCAGAGTTCATCTCAGCCCATGCCTCCCTCCAGTCCCTCGACTTCTTGGCCCTGACGGAAACATGGATCACCACAGACAACACTGCTACTCCTACTGCTCTCTCTTCGTCCGCCCACGTGTTCTCGCACACCCCGAGAGCGTCTGGTCAGCGGGGTGGTGGCACCGGGATCCTCATCTCTCCCAAGTGGTCATTCTCTCTTTCTCCCCTTACCCATCTGTCTATCGCCTCCTTTGAATTCCATGCTGTCACAGTTACTAGCCCTTTCAAGCTTAACATCCTTATCATTTATCGCCCTCCAGGTTCCCTCGGAGAGTTCATCAATGAGCTTGATGCCTTGATAAGCTCCTTTCCTGAGGACGGCTCACCTCTCACAGTTCTGGGCGACTTTAACCTCCCCACGTCTACCTTTGACTCTTTCCTCTCTGCCTCCTTCTTTCCACTCCTCTCCTCTTTTGACCTCACCCTCTCACCTTCCCCCTACTCACAAGGCAGGCAATACGCTCGACCTCATCTTTACTAGATGCTGTTCTTCCACTAACCTCATTGCAACTCCCCTCCAAGTCTCCGACCACTGCCTTGTATCCTTTTCCCTCTCGCTCTCATCCAACACCTCCCACACTGCCCCTACTCGGATGGTATCGCGCCGTCCCAACCTTCGCTCTCTCTCCCCCGCTACTCTCTCCTCTTCCATCCTATCATCTCTTCCCTCCGCTCAAACCTTCTCCCACCTATCTCCTGATTCTGCCTCCTCAACCCTCCTCTCCTCCCTCTCTGCATCCCTTGACTCTCTATGTCCCCTATCCTCCAGGCCGGCTCGGTCCTCCCCTCCCGCTCCGTGGCTCGATGACTCATTGCGAGCTCACAGAACAGGGCTCCGGGCAGCCGAGCGGAAATGGAGGAAAACTCGCCTCCCTGCGGACCTGGCATCCTTTCACTCCCTCCTCTCTACATTTTCCTCCTCTGTCTCTGCTGCTAAAGCCACTTTCTACCACGCTAAATTCCAAGCTTCTGCCTCCAACCCTAGGAAGCTCTTTGCCACCTTCTCCTCCCTCCTGAATCCTCCGCCCCCTCCCCCCCTCCTCCCTCTCTGCAGATGACTTCGTCAACCATTTTGAAAAGAAGGTCGACGACATCCGATCCTCGTTTGCTAAGTCAAACGACACCGCTGGTTCTGCTCACACTGCCCTACCCTGTGCTCTGACCTCTTTCTCCCCTCTCTCCAGATGAAATCTCGCGTCTTGTGACGGCCGGCCGCCCAACAACCTGCCCGCTTGACCCTATCCCCTCCTCTCTTCTCCAGACCATTTCCGGAGACCTTCTCCCTTACCTCACCTCGCTCATCAACTCATCCCTGACCGTTGGCTACGTCCCTTCCGTCTTCAAGAGAGCGAGAGTTGCACCCTTCTGAAAAAACCTACACTCGATCCCTCCGATGTCAACAATTACAGACCAGTATCCCTTCTTTCTTTTCTCTCCAAAACTCTTGAACGTGCCGTCCTTGGCCAGCTCTCCCGCTATCTCTCTCTGAATGACCTTCTTGATCCAAATCAGTCAGGTTTCAAGACTAGTCATTCAACTGAGACTGCTCTCCTCTGTATCACGGAGGCGCTCCGCACTGCTAAAGCTAACTCTCTCTCCTCTGCTCTCATCCTTCTAGATCTATCGGCTGCCTTCGATACTATGAACCATCAGATCCTCCTCTCCACCCTCTCCGAGTTGGGCATCTCCGGCGCGGCCCACGCTTGGATTGCGTCCTACCTGACAGGTCGCTCCTACCAGGTGGCGTGGCGAGAATCTGTCTCCTCACCACGCGCTCTCACCACTGGTGTCCCCAGGGCTCTGTTCTTGGCCCTCTCCTATTCTCGCTATACACCAAGTCACTTGGCTCTGTCATAACCTCACATGGTCTCTCTTATCATTGCTATGCAGACGACACACAATTAATCTTCTCCTTTCCCCTTCTGATGACCAGGTGGCGAATCGCATCTCTGCATGTCTGGCAGACATATCAGTGTGGATGACGGATCACCACCTCAAGCTGAACCTCGGCAAGACGGAGCTGCTCTTCCTCCCGGGGAAGGACTGCCCGTTCCATGATCTCGCCATCACGGTTGACAACTCCATTGTGTCCTCCTCCCAGAGCGCCAAGAACCTTGGCGTGATCCTGGACAACACCCTGTCGTTCTCAACTAATATCAAGGCGGTGGCCCGTTCCTGTAGGTTCATGCTCTACAACATCCGCAGAGTACGACCCTGCCTCACACAGGAAGCGGCGCAGGTCCTAATCCAGGCACTTGTCATCTCCCGTCTGGATTACTGCAACTCGCTGTTGGCTGGGCTCCCTGCCTGTGCCATTAAACCCCTTCAACTCATCCAGAACGCCGCAGCCCGTCTGGTGTTCAACCTTCCCAAGTTCTCTCACGTCACCCCGCTCCTCCGTTCTCTCCACTGGCTTCCAGTTGAAGCTCGCATCCGCTACAAGACCATGGTGCTTGCCTACGGAGCTGTGAGGGGAACGGCACCTCAGTACCTCCAGGCTCTGATCAGGCCCTACACCCAAACAAGGGCACTGCGTTCATCCACCTCTGGCCTGCTCGCCTCCCTACCACTGAGGAAGTACAGCTCCCGCTCAGCCCAGTCAAAACTGTTCGCTGCCCTGGCCCCCCAATGGTGGAACAAACTCCCTCACGACGCCAGGACAGCGGAGTCAATCACCACCTTCCGGAGACACCTGAAACCCCACCTCTTTAAGGAATACCTAGGATAGGTTAAGTAATCCCTCTCACCCCACCCCCCCTAAGTTTTAGATGCACTATTGTTAAGTGACTGTCCCACTGGATGTCATAAGGTGATTGCACCAATTTGTAAGTCGCTCTGGATAAGAGCGTCTGCTAAATGACTTAAATGTAATGTAATGTAAATGTATCTGTGTGGAGAAGCCCCTCAGCTTGTCTATGTATCTGTGTGGAGAAGCCCCTCAGCTTGTCTATGTATCTGTGTGGAGAAGCCCCTCAGCTTGTCTATGTATCTGTGTGGAGAAGCCCCTCAGCGTGTCTATGTATCTGTGTGGAGAAGCCCCTCAGTGTGTCTATGTATCTGTGTGGAGAAGCCCAACAAAACAGGCCACTTCAGCATCTGGATTATTGAAACACGGTATAGTTTACACCCCAGACATAAACAGAGCTGGAGATCTGGCCTGAACACAATCTGGTCCACAGAGACGCTTTTGGAGTGAAGGTGGTAGTTTACACACACACATGCACACACACACACACGCACGCACAAACGTTCGCACACACAAACGCTCGCACACACGCACGCTCACACACACAAACGCTCGCACACACAAACGCTCACACACACAAACGCTCGCACACACAAACGCTCACACACACACACACACACACAGCAAGCATGCACGAAAAACATACACGCACCCTTCCATGTCTGTCTGTCTGTCTGTCTGTCTGTCTGTCTGTCTGTCTGTCTGTCTGTCTGTCTGTCTGTCTGTCTGTCTGTCTGTCTGTCTGTCTGTCTGTGTGCATGAATGACCCTTTCTACCTACACTTTTAGCCAGTGTGTGAAAGAGACCAAGCCTAGACGTCTATGGGTGAGAGTGTTGAGTCTCCATTCAATCAGATCTGCTTTAGCCAACATAATAATAATATATGCCATTTAGCAGACGCTTTTATCCAAAGCGACTTACAGTCATGTGTGCATACATTCTACGTATGGGTGGTCCCGGGGATCGAACCCACTACCCTGGCGTTACAAGCGCCATGCTCTACCAACTGAGCTACAGAAGGACCACATGCGCATGAGGCGTAACTGCAAACTGTCAAATCCACAAGTGGCTCCCAGCTTTATACCTAATGCGGACATGAACAGAAATCGAATACAGACTATGTTTACAAGTTCGAACGCTGGAAAGTGAGATGTAATCCACACCTGGATTAGGTTGATAAAAATCCTCATTATTTTCATTTTCATGATTTCTCCATTTAAGCGTAAATTATTTATATAATTATATTATTCCTACATTTTCTAAAGAAAGAGCTCCAATGCAGTGTCACCAACCAATACCCCCAAAACATCCACTATGCGGGAGTCTGCTATTCCTCTGGATATCACCTTGACAACAGAGTCTACCAGGGAAGTGTACTTGATTCTTTTTTTTTCTCTGCTGTGTTATTGACTTGTTTATTGTTTACTCCATGTTTAACTCTGTGTTGTTGTTTGTGTCTCACTGCTATGCTTTATCTTGCCAAGGTCGCAGATGTAAATGAGAACTTGTTCTCAACTAGCCTACCTGGTTAAATAAAGGTGAAATAAAAATAAAATAAAATACCCTAGTCCTTATATAGTGCACTACATTTGACCAAAGCCCTATGGACCCTGTTCAAAAGTCGTGCACTATATAGGTGAATAGGGTGAAATCTGGAACGCACTAACAAAGATATTAACGTTGACTATTTAGTATCAGAGAATTTAAACAGTGTCACAATGTTTGAACAGTTGCCAGTGTCAGACTCTTTCCAGGGTGCGTTGCCATGTTGGACTGAAGAATCCCTCAGTGTTATACAAGCACAACGAAACACGTGACGCCAGGCTGGGGATGGGAGGCCTATGAAAAAGCTTCAATGGGGGTAAGAAGTATTGACATTCAAATGGAGAACAGGGTTTAATGACAGGTCAAGTTACTGTAGACTCCCAGGGAAGGTGGCTGTATTAACGGGGTCTGCTTCACTGTAGACTCCCAGGGAAGGTGGCTGTATTAACGGGGTCTGCTTCACTATAGACTCCCAGGGAAGGTGGCTGCATTAACAGGGTCTGCTTCACTATAGACTCCCAGGGAAGGTGGCTGTATTAACAGGGTCTGCTTCACTATAGACTCCCAGGGAAGGTGGCTGTATTAACAGGGTCTGATTCACTATAGACTCCCAGGGAAGGTGGCTGTATTAACGGGGTCTGCTTCACTATAGACTCCCAGGGAAGGTGGCTGCATTAACAGGGTCTGCTTCACTATAGACTCCCAGGGAAGGTGGCTGTATTAACGGGGTCTGCTTCACTATAGACTCCCAGGGAAGGTGGCTGTATTAACAGGGTCTGCTTCACTATAGACTCCCAGGGAAGGTGGCTGTATTAACGGGGTCTGCTTCACTATAGACTCCCAGGGAAGGTGGCTGTATTAACGGGGTCTGCTTCACTGTAGACTCCCAGGGAAGGTGGCTGTATTAACGGGGTCTGCTTCACTATAGACTCCCAGGGAAGGTGGCTGTATTAACGGGGTCTGCTTCACTATAGACTCCCAGGGAAGGTGGCTGTATTAACTGGGTCTGCTTCACTATAGACTCCCAGGGAAGGTGGCTGTATTAACAGGGTCTGCTTCACTATAGACTCCCAGGGAAGGTGGCTGTATTAACGGGGTCTGCTTCACTATAGACTCCCAGGGAAGGTGGCTGTATTAACGGGGTCTGCTTCACTATAGACTCCCAGGGAAGGTGGCTGTATTAACAGGGTCTGCTTCACTATAGACTCCCAGGAAGGTGGCTGTATTAACAGGGTCTGCTTCACTATAGACTCCCAGGGAAGGTGGCTGTATTAACAGGGTCTGCTTCACTATAGACTCCCAGGGAAGGTGGCTGTATTAACGGGGGTCTGCTTCACTATAGACTCCCAGGGAAGGTGGCTGTATTAACGGGGTCTGCTTCACTATAGACTCCCAGGGAAGGTGGTTGTATTAACAGGGTCTGGGTCACTATAGACTCCCAGGGAAGGTGGCTGTATTAACAGGGTCTGCTTCACTATAGACTCCCAGGGAAGGTGGTTGTATTAACGGGGTCTGCTTCACTATAGACTCCCAGGAAAGTGACGTACACAGCTCTCAGCTCGCTGCAACCGTACTGTGCTGGCACTGAGAGAGACAGTAGGGGTAACTGAGAGAGACAGTAGGGGTAACTGAGAGAGACAGTAGGGGTAACTGGGTGCACTGAGAGAGACAGTAGGGGTAACTGGGTTCACTGAGAGAGACAGTAGGGGTAACTGGGTTCACTGAGAGAGACAGTAGGGGTAACTGGGTGCACTGAGAGAGACAGTAGGGGTAACTGGGTTCACTGAGAGAGACAGTAGGGGTAACTGGGTGCACTGAGAGAGACAGTAAGGGTAACTGAAAGAGACAGTAGGGGTAACTGGGTGCACTGAGAGAGACAGTAGGGGTAACTGAGAGAGACAGTAGGGGTAACTGGGTTCACTGAGAGAGACAGTAGGGGTAACTGAGAGAGACAGTAGGGGTAACTGGGTGCACTGAGAGAGACAGTAGGGGTAACTGGGTGCACTGAGAGAGACAGTAGGGGTAACTGGGTGCACTGAGAGAGACAGTAGGGGTAACTAGGTGCACTGAGAGAGACAGTAGGGGTAACTGGGTTCACTGAGAGAGACAGTAGGGGTAACTGGGTGCACTGAGAGAGACAGTAGGGGTAACTGGGTTCACTGAGAGAGACAGTAGGGGTAACTAGGTGCACTGAGAGAGACAGTAGGGGTAACTGGGTTCACTGAGAGAGACAGTAGGGGTAACTGGGTTCACTGAGAGAGACAGTAGGGGTAACTGGGTGCACTGAGAGAGACAGTAGGGGTAACTGGGTGCACTGAGAGAGACAGTAGGGGTAACTGGGTGCACTGAGAGAGACAGTAGGGGTAACTGGGTTCACTGAGAGAGACAGTAGGGGTAACTGGGTGCACTGAGAGAGACAGTAGGGGTAACTGGGTTCACTGAGAGAGACAGTAGGGGTAACTGGGTTCACTGAGAGATACAGTAGGGGTAACTGGGTTCACTGAGAGAGACAGTAGGGGTAACTGAGAGAGACAGTAGGGGTAACTGAGAGAGACAGTAGGGGTAACTGAGAGAGACAGTAGGGGTAACTGGGTTCACTGAGAGATACAGTAGGGGTAACTGGGTTCACTGAGAGAGACAGTAGGGGTAACTGAGAGAGACAGTAGGGGTAACTGGGTTCACTGAGAGATACAGTAGGGGTAACTGGGTTCACTGAGAGAGACAGTAGGGGTAACTGAGAGAGACAGTAGGGGTAACTGGGTTCACTGAGAGAGACAGTGACCAGCTGCTACCCCCACCTCGAGGAGTAACTGAGAGAGACAGTAGGGGTAACTGGGTGCACTGAGAGAGACAGTAGGGGTAACTGGGTTCACTGAGAGAGACAGTAGGGGTAACTGAGAGAGACAGTAGGGGTAACTGAGAGAGACAGTAGGGGTAACTGGGTTCACTGAGAGAGACAGTAGGGGTAACTGAGAGAGACAGTAGGAGTACCTGTGTTCCCTGCTGTTTCACTACAGATATATGATCCAGTTTGACATGAAATCAGCAGAGACTGTATTAGGTCTCCAGCTGTTATTCCATTGTCCTGTCTACACAAGGCTGTCTACACCAGGCTGTCTACACAAGGCTGACCACACAAGGCTGTCTACACAAGGCTGTCTACACAAGGCTGTCTACACCAGGCTGTCTACACCAGGCTGTCTACACCAGGCTGTCTACACAAGGCTGTCCCACTGTACGGTGCCCTGTGTCCTTGTCTGAAACAGTGTCACCGTGCTGCTAACAGACTGTGAAGCTAAACAGCTGGAAGTGATGGGCATCTGTGAGGACTCCCCAGCTGCTACCCCCCACCTCGAGGAGAGGGAGAGTACTCCCCAGCTGCTACCTCCCACCTCGAGGAGAGAGAGAGAATACTCACCAGCTGCTACCTCCCACCTCGAGGAGAGAGAGAGAGAATACTCACCAGCTGCTACCTCCCACCTCGAGGAGAGAGAGACCTCCACCTCGAGAATACTCACCAGCTGCTACCTCCCACCTCCTCCACCTCGAGGAGAGAGAGAGAGAGAGAATACTCACCAGCTGCTACCTCCCACCTCGAGGAGAGAGAGAGAATACTCACCAGCTGCTACCTCCCACCTCGAGGAGAGAGAATACTCACCAGCTGCTACCTCCCACCTCGAGGAGAGAGAGAGAATACTCACCAGCTGCTACCTCCCACCTCGAGGAGAGAGAGAGAATACTCACCAGCTGCTACCTCCCACCTCGAGGAGAGAGAGAGAATACTCACCAGCTGCTACCTCCCACCTCGAGGAGAGAGAGAGAATACTCACCAGCTGCTACCTCCCACCTCGAGGAGAGAGAGAGAATACTCACCAGCTGCTACCTCCCACCTCGAGGAGAGAGAGAGAGAATACTCACCAGCTGCTACCTCCCACCTCGAGGAGAGAGAGAGAATACTCACCAGCTGCTACCTCCCACCTCGAGGAGAGAGAGAGAGAGAATACTCACCAGCTGCTACCTCCCACCTCGAGGAGAGAGAGAGAATACTGACCAGCTGCTACCTCCCACCTCGAGGAGAGAGAGAGAATACTCACCAGCTGCTACCTCCCACCTCGAGGAGAGAGAGAGAGAGAGAGAGAGGGAGAATACTCACCAGCTGCTACCTCCCACCTCGAGGAGAGAGAGAGGGAGAATACTCACCAGCTGCTACCTCCCACCTCGAGGAGAGAGAGAGAGAGAATACTCACCAGCTGCTACCTCCCACCTCGAGGAGAGAGAGAGGGAGAATACTCACCAGCTGCTACCTCCCACCTCGAGGAGAGAGAGAGAGAGAATACTGACCAGCTGCCGCCGCCCGCTGTGTTGACAGTACTCTTTTCACCATACTGACCCAAAGGGTGTCATGCTGAGCTGTACTGTACTGGCCTGGTTACTCATCCTCCATGTTGAACATTCCAGACCTCCATTACACAAACAAACTGGTCCTTTTAAACAAGGTGCTCAAGTGAAAAGAATGGCTGAAAAGTAGAAAGTCCATGTCTGATTTAATAGTGAGAAGAAGCATTCTTCATGAGTAGTAATTAACCTAATAATTGCCCTTAGTAATAACGATATTTTGGCTCACCACATATGATGCTGCTACTGTTCAATATCTATCCTGTTGCCAAGTCACTTTATTCCGAGTTATATGTACAGTACCAGTCAAAAGTTTGGACACGCCTACTCATTCAAGGGTTTTTCTTTATTTGTACTATTTTCTACATTGTAGAATAATAGTGAAGAGATCAAAACTATGAAATAACACATATGGAGTAATCTAAAACGTGTTAAACAAAACAAAATATATTTTATATTTGAGATTCTTCAAAGGAGCCACCCTTTGCCTTGATGACAGCTTTGCACACTCTTGCCATTCTCTCAACCAGCTTCACCTGGAATGCTTTTCCAACAGTCTTGGGTGATTAGGGCAATCATTGGATAATAAACTGGATGAGCTTCGATCAAGACTATCCTACCAACAGGACATTAAAAATGGTAATATCTTATGTTTCACAGAGTCGTGGCTAAACAACGACATGGATAACATACATCTGGATGGGTTTTCGGTCCATCGGCAAGATAGAACAGCTGCCTCCGGTAAGACATGGGGTGCCGGTCTGTGTCTATCTGTAAATAACAGCTGGTGCACAAAATCTAATATTAAGGAAGTCTCGAGGTTTTGCTCACCTGAGGTAGAGTATTTCATAATAAGCTATAGACCACACTATCTACCAAGAATTTTCATCTTTATTTTTCGTAGCCGTCTATTTACCACCACAAACCGATGCTGGCATTAAGACCGCACTCAAGCAGCTGTATAAGGCCATAAGCAAACAACAAAATGCTCATGCAGAGGCGGCACTCCTAGTGGACGAGGACTTTAATGCATGGAAACTTAAATCCGTTTTACCTCATTTCTACCCGCATGTTAAATGTGCAACCAGAGAAAAAAAACTCTAGACCACCTTTACTCTACACACAGAGACGCGTACAAAGCTCTTCCTCGCCGGCCATTAGGCAAATCTGACCATAATTCTATCCTCCTAATTCCTGCTTTAAGGCAAAAAGTAGAGCAGAAAGTAACAGTGACTCACAAAATACGGAAGTGGTCAGAGGAATCAGATGCCAAGCTGCAGGACTGTTTTGCTCAATACAGACGTGAATATGTTCCGGGATTCTTCCAATGGCATTGAGGAGTACAACACATCAGTCACTGGCTTCATCAATAAGTGCATTGATGACGTCGTCCCCACAGTGACCATACGTACATACCCCAACCAGAAGCCATGGATTACAGGCAACATCCGCACTGAGCTAAAGGGTAGAGCTGCCGCTTTCAAGGAGCGGGACTCTAACCCGGACACTTATAAGAAATCCCGTTATGCCCTCCTACGAACCATCAAACAGGCAAAGCATCAATAAAGGACGAAGAGAATGGCTGACATTTGACATGTTCCTGACCAATTGTGCTATTTTGTTTGTTTTTTGCATTGTTTGTAACTTATTTTGTACATAATGTTGCTGCTACCGTCCCTTATAACCGAAAATAACTTCTGGACATCAGAACAGCGATTACTCACCACGAACTGGAAGAAGCTTTTTCCTTTAACTTTAATCTCCCGGGAACAGGCCCAAATCCCCATCATTTGCATGAAGAAATGACAGAGGAAAAGAGGACGCAGATCGAGCTGCCTTCTGAGTAAAGTCTCTCCGCCTTCCATTCTGCTTGCTAACATGCAATCATTGGAAAATAAAATGAATGACCTATGATTACGATTATCCTACCAGCAGGACATTAAGAACCGTAATATCTTATGTTTCACCAAGTCGTGGCTGAAAGACGACATGGATAATATAGAGCTGGCGGGATTTTCCATGCACCGGCAGAACAGAGATGCTACGTCTAGTAAGACGAGGGGTGGGGGTGTGTGTCTTTTTGTCAATAACTGCTGGTGCGCAATGTCTAATATTAAAGAAGCCTCGAGGTATTGCTAGCACAGACTGGAATATGTTCTGGGATTCATCCAATGGCATTGAGGAGTATACCACCTCAGTTATCGGCTTCATCAATAAGTGCATCGACGACGTCGTCCCCACAGTGACTGTACGTACATATCCCAACCAGAAGCCATGGATTACAGACAAAACAAGGCATCAAGCTAAAGGCTAGAGCTGCCGCTTTCAAGGAGCGGGACACTGATCCGAACACTTATAAGAAATCCCGCTATGCCCTCAGACAAACCATCAAACAAGCAAAGCGTCAATACAGGATTAAGATTGAATCCTACTACAACGGCTCTAACACTCGTCGGATGTGGCAGGGCTTGAAAACTATTACGGACTACAAAGGGAAACCCAGACGCGAGCTGCCCAGTGACGCGAGCCTACCAGACAAGCTAAATGCCTTTTATGCTCGCTTCGAGGCAAGCAACACTGAAGCATGCACGAGAGCGCCAGCTGTTCTGGATGACTGTGTGATAACTCTCTCCGTAGCCGATGTGAGCAAGACCTTTAAACAGGTCAACATTCACAAGGCCGCAGAGCCAGATGGATTACCAGGACGTGTACTCAAAGCACGCACGGACCAACTGGCAAGTGTCTTCACTGACATTTTCCACCTCTCCTTGACCGAGTCTGTAATACCTACATGTTTCAAGCAGACCACCACAGTCCCTGTGCCCAAGTAAGCGAAGGTAACCTGCCTAAATGACTACCGACCCGTAGCGGTAATCACGTCGGTAGCCAGGATGTCGTCGGTAGCCAGGAAGTGCTTTGAAAGGCTGGTCATGGCTCACATCAACAGCGACATGCTGTTGACATGCACTGTCAGCTGTGGGACCTTATATAGAGAAATGTGTGCCTTTCCAAATCCTGTCCAATCAATTGAATTTACCACAAGTGGACTCCAATCAAGTCGAAGAAACATCTCAAGGATGATCAATGGAAACAGGATGGACCTGAACTCAATTTCGAGTCTCATAGCAAAGGATCTGAATACTTATGTAAATAAGGTATTTCTGTTTTTTATTTGTAATAAATTTGCAAAAATGTATAATAACCTGTTTTTACTTTGTCATTAGGGGGTATTTTGTATAGATTTCTGAGATAAAACATTTTTTTAATCAATTTTATAATAAGGCTGTAACGTAACTAAATGTGGAAAATGTCAAGGAATATATTCCAAAGGCACCGTATACCAAACCAAGAGGAGAGGCTGCTGTTGGACAGAAACTCAGACCCAGAATTGGGGCTTTAAAGTCAGATAACATCCAAAAGACTGACATCTCTGTGTTACCTGTTTGAAGGCTGTTATGCCTGAGAGCTGTTTTGTTTTTACTGTGTATGTATGTATGTATGTATGTATGTATGTATGTATGTATGTATGTATGTATGTATGTATGTATGTATGTATGTATGTATGTATGTATGTATGTATGTATGTATGTATGTATGTATGTATGTATGTATGTATGTATGTATGTATGCATGTATGTATGCATGTATGCATGTATGTATGCATGCATGTATGTATGCATGCATGTATGCATGTATGTATGTATGTATGCATGCATGTATGCATGCATGTATGTATGTATGCATGCATGTATGTATGTATGTATGTATGCATGCATGCATGCATGTATGTATGTATGTATGTGTGTGTGTGTGTGTGTGTGCGTGCGTGCGTGCGTGCGTGCGTGCGTGCGTGTATGTATGTATGTATGTATGTATGTATGCATGTATGTATGTATGTATGCATGTATGTATGTATGTATGCAGTGTATTTATGTATGTATGTATGCATGTATGTATGCATGTATGTATGCATGTATGTATGCATGTATGTATGCATGTATGTATGTATGCATGTATGTATGCATGCATGTATGTATGTATGTATGTATGTATGTATGTATGTATGTATGTATGTATGTATGTATGTATGTATGTATGCATGTATGTATGTATGTATGTATGCATGTATGCATGTATGCATGTATGTATGCAGTGTATGTATGCATGTATGTATGCATGTATGTATGCATGTATGTATGTATGTATGCATGTATGTATGCATGCATGTATGTATGCATGTATGTATGCATGTATGCATGTATGTATGCATGTATGTATGCATGTTTGTATGTATGCATGTATGTATGTATGTATGCATGTATGTATGCATGTATGCATGTATGCATGTATGTATGCATGTATGTATGTATGTATGTATGTATGTATGTATGTATGTATGTATGTATGTATGTATGTATGTATGTATGTATGTATGTATGTATGTATGTATGTATGTATGTATGTATGTATGTATGTATGTATGTATGTATGTATGTATGCATGCATGTATGTATGCATGCATGTATGCATGCATGCATGTATGTATGTATGTATGTATGTATGTATGTATGTATGTATGTATGTATGTATGTATGTATGTATGTATGTATGTATGTATGTATGTATGTATGTATGTATGTATGTATGTATGTATGCATGTATACATTTACATTTAAGTCATTTAGCAGACGCTCTTATCCAGAGCGACTTACAAATTGGTGCATTCACCTTATGACATCCAGTGGAACAGTCACTTTACAATAGTGCATCTAAATCTTAAAGGGGGGGGGGGTGAGAAGGATTACTTATCCTATCCTAGGTATTCCTTAAAGAGGTGGGGTTTCAGGTGTCTCCGGAAGGTGGTGATTGACTCCATCGTATATTATTGTATATTATTTTACTGCTCTGGGTGTGTAATTATTGTTTGGATAACCTTATATACTATTATGTATAGACTATTTATGCGATGAGCAATGCAGAGAACACAGGAAAAATAATGATCATTTAATTACCACAGTGAATTATAGTAATGTTTGTTTATGTGTCAATTAATCCCATAAGGGATGGGTTGCCAACTGGAGATTTGACACAAAAATAAAATAAAATAAATTCATTTCAGACTTGATTGTCGTTCACACACAGACTCTTAGACTTTACTCTTTCCTGCTCTTTTGATGCGTCTAATGATTTCACAGCACAGAGCCCATGCTCTCGTCCAGACAGTGTACAAACAGTTTAGCCCACAGTAGAATAAACAGCAAACAGAGCCCATGCTCTCGTCCAGACAGTGTACAAACAGTTTAGCCCACAGTAGAATAAACAGCAAACAGAGCCCATGCTCTCGTCCAGACAGTGTACAAACAGTTTAGCCCACAGTAGAATAAACAGCAAACAGAGCCCATGCTCTCGTCCAGACAGTGTACAAACAGTTTAGCCCACAGTAGAATAAACAGCAAACAGAGCACATGCTCTCATCCAGACAGTGTACAAACAGTTTAGCCCACAGTAGAATAAACAGCAAACAGAGCCCATGCTCTCGTCCAGACAGTGTACAAACAGTTTAGCCCACAGTAGAATAAACAGCAAACAGAGCCCATGCTCTCGTCCAGACAGTGTGCAAACAGTTACACTGTTACACTCACTGGATTTCTGTCTGATGGTTAATCATCTTTCTAGGGGAGGCACTGTACTGGAGGGCGATAGAGGCACAGTTACCAATGTTACCTATGGTAACATAACAGGGAGGGAGATAGAGGCACTGATCTGGGACCTGTGGTAACATAACAGGGAGGGAGATAGAGGCACTGATCTGGGACCTGTGGTAACATAACAAGGAGGGAGATAGAGGCACTGATCTGGGACCTGTGGTAACATAACAAGGAGGGAGATAGAGGCACTGATCTGGGACCTGTGGTAACATAACAGGGAGGGAGATAGAGGCACTGATCTGGGACCTGTGGTAACATAACAAGGAGGGAGATAGAGGCACTGATCTGGGACCTGTGGTAACATAACAAGGAGGGAGATAGAGGCACTGATCTGGGACCTGTGGTAACATAACAGGGAGGGAGATAGAGGCACTGATCTGGGACCTGTGGTAACATAACAAGGAGGGAGATAGAGGCACTGATCTGGGACCTGTGGTAACATAACAGGGAGGGAGATAGAGGCACTGATCTGGGACCTGTGGTAACATAACAGGGAGGGAGATAGAGGCACTGATCTGGGACCTGTGGTAACATAACAGGGAGGGAGATAGAGGCACTGATCTGGAACCTATGGTAACATAACAGGGAGGGAGATAGAGGCACTGATCTGGGACCTGTGGTAACATAACAGGGAGAGGCATAGAGGCACTTCAGTTGGTGGTGGTGAGGAGTTGGAAGGTTGTTGGAAGACTGTTGCTGCAAAGCATCAAGTGAGAGACAAGGTTTGAGCTGACATGTAAATACTCCCCTAGATTCAGTTCCATTGGCTGAAAGAAAGGAAAGTGATTATTGCACCACTGAGCCCACAGGTTAATCAGGAAGCGTGGTGCAATTGCCTTAGTGTGCCATGCTCATAGACTGAAGTTAACAGGTGAATGGCATTCCAACATTGTCACCACTTTATTTTAAGAATATGAAATATGAAGAATATGAAATGTCAGAATAATAGTAGAGAGAATGATTTATTTCAGCTTGTATTTCTTTCGTTACATTCCCAGTGGGTCAGAAGTTTACATACACTCAATTAGTATTTGGTAGCAATGCCTTTAAATTGTTTAACTTGGGTCAAACATTTCAGATAACCTTTCACAAGCTTCCCACAATAAGTTGGGTGAGTTTTGGCCCATTCCTCCTGACAGAGCTGATGTAACTGAGTCAGGTTTGTAGGTCTCCTTGTTCACACACACTTTTCAGTTCTGCCCACAAATGTTCTAAAGGATTTAGGTCAGGGCTTTGTGATGGCCAATACCTTGACTTTGTGATGTCCAATACTTTGACTTTGTTTTCCTTAAGCCGTTTTGCCACAACTTTGGAAGTATGCCTGGGGTCATTGTCCATTTGGAAGACCCATTTGCGACCAAGCTTTAATTTCCTGACTGATGTCTTGAGATGTTGCTTCAATATATCCACATAATATTCCTTCTTCATGACGCCATCTATTTTGTGAAGTGCACCAGTCCCTCCTGCAGCAAAGCACCCCCACAATATGAGGCTGTCACCCCCGTGTTTCCCGGTTGGGATGGTGTTCTTCGGCTTGCAAGCCTTCCCATTTGTCCTCCAAACATAACGATGGTCATTATGGGCAAACATTTCTATTTTTGTTTCTTCAGACCAGAGGACATTTCTCCAAAAAGTACAATCCTTGTCCCCATGTGCAGTTGCAAACTGTAGTCTGGCTTTTTTATGGCAGTTTTGGAGCAGTGTCTTCTTCCTTGCTGAGCGGCCTTTCAGGTTATGTCGATCTAGGACTCGTTTTACTGTGGATATAGATACTTTGTACCTGTTTCCTCCAGAATCTTCACACGGTCAGTTGCTGTTGTTCTGGGATTGATTTGCACTTTTCGCACCAAAGTACGTTCACCTCTAGGAGACACAACGCGTCTCCTTCCTGAGCGGTATGACGGCTGCGTGGTCCCATGGTGTTTATACTTGCATACTATTGTTTGTACAGATGAACGTGGTACCTTCAGGCGTTTGGAAATTGCTCCCAAGGATGAACCAGACTTGAGGAGGTCTACAATTTTTTTCTGAGGTCTTGGCTGATTTCTTTTGATTTTCCCATGATGTCAAACAAAGAGGCACTACGTTTGAAGGTAGGCCTTGAAATACATCCACAGGTACACCTCCAATTGACTCAAATGATGTCAATTAGCCTATCGGAAGCTTCTAAAGCCATGACATCATTTTCTAGAAATTTTCCAAGCTTTTTATAGGGACAGTCAACTTAGTGTATGTAAACTTCTGACACACTGGAATTGTGATACAGTGAATTATAAGTGAAATAATCTGTCTGTAAACAATTGCTGGAAAAAATTACTTGTGTCATGCACAAAGTAGATGTCCTAACTGACTTGCCAAAACTATAGTTGATTAACAAGACATTTGTGGAGTTGTTGAAAAACAAGTTTTAATGACTCCAACCTAAGTGTATGTAAACTTCCGACTTCAACTGTATCTAGGCTACGTGTGCCTTTAAAAATAAAAATGATGTAGTTCTGTCCTTGAGCTGTTCTTGTCTATTGATGTTCTGTATAATGTCATTCTGTATTGTGTTTCATGTTTTGTGTCGACCCCAGCAAGAGTAGCTTCTGCTTTTTCAACAGCTAACGGGGGACCCTAATAAATACCAAATACCAAATAAGTGCTTATGACAAATGTAACATTACCATTTTGTTGTAGCTTATCGCCTAGGCAACGCCCCCCACAATGCAGCAGCACATAGAAATAGAATGATTTGAATGGGCTTGGAAGCTGTAAAGCTTACCGTATGCTTCCCAGTCGAAACAGTTCACTCATAGATTATGACAACATTTTGTGATATATATTTTTTACATTTTGATGTTAGACAGGTTTTGTAGTTTTTGGCTGTTCGAGCACACACAATATCTTTAGTTTAGTTTAGTTTAGTTTATTTTTACACGGACAGTGCACATTAATCAACGTTTCAGTAAAAGTGCCGGTTTTAGCCAGCCGGCTAATTTTCAACCGCAGTCCCTGGGCAGGTTATTAAAAACAATTACAATATAGACAATAGCACCATAGACATAGCATCATAGCAAAATAGGACAAGCAAGACATAGCATACAGACAGAGCAACATAGGACAAGCAAGACGTAGCATACAGACAGAGCAACATAGAACAAAAAGCAGCAAGATAAAATTCATAAAAGCAACAAAGTGTTTCCACACCTCACAAGCTACAGACAACATGGAAAGCGGCAACACACAGCTAGGGACCATGTTCACAAATCTGATTGACCTTTAGCCATGTCTTCAAGCATTTTGTGAAAGTGTGATATGTGGTGCAGTTATGTGTGTCTGATGGCAGTGTATTCCAGACATGGGAAGCTCTCACAGAGAATGCAGATTTACTAAAGGTGCTTTTCCTTAGGGGAAAACTTTTCTTGAAGCTTGTCGAAGCTCGGTAGCCAAACTCTAAGCCCCTTCGTCGGAGATTGGTCAACCGTAGGAATCCTTAAATGAAGTGTTTGGTCAATGGCAGACGACTAGTTTTATATTTTTTACTTTAGAACTACTACACCAAACATCTTAGGAAGATGTAACATTTTGCGACAAAGACCTTCTTGGAAAAAACTTCTAAATCAATGATAGATTTCTTGAGATATCTTTGATTAATTCAGACTATTTTGAGGAAGTGTACTGGCTACGGAATCTCAAGAGGGACAAACAGTAATGTTGCCGCTTTTTTCTTGTTTTTCAAGCGAAGTCATTTTAAGGGAGTATCTCAGCTAGCACAGTGGATCTGAGTCGGGGCACTCAGCTGAGAGTCAGACTCGGCCGACGTCATGTGGCCCGACTCTGGGACGCCTTCGGCAGTATTGCTTATGGCTGGTATAGTATTTTAGTAATTTGATACTTTGTGCAAGGCAATTGATAAGCATTGTGGAAAGGCCTCCCACCGCAATGCTAGCTGTGCCACCAGAGACTCTTGATTCGAGCCCAGGCTCTGTCGCAGCCGGCCGCAACCGAGATGTCCATGTGACGATGCACAATTGGCCTAGCATCGTCCGGGTTAGGGAGGGTTTGGCCAGTAGGGATATCCTTGTCTCATCACGCATTAGCGACTCCTGTGGAAGGGGTGCGTCACCTGAGTGGGTTGATTCACTGATGTGGTCATCCTGTCTGGGTTGGCGCCCCCCCTTGGGTTGTGCCATGTTGGAGATCTTTGTGGGCTATACTCAGGCTTGTCTCAGGATGGTAAGTTGCTGGTTGAAGATATCCCTCTAGTGGTGTGGGGGCTGTGCTTTGGCAAAGTGGGTGGGGTTATATCCTTCCTGTTTGGCCCTGTCCGGGGGTGTCCTCGGATGGGGCCACAGTGTCTCCTGACCCCTCCTGTCTCAGCCTCCAGTATTTATGCTGCAGTAGTTTATGTGTCGGGGGGCTAGGGTCAGTTTGTTATATCTGGAGTACTTCTCCTGTCCTATTCGGTGTCCTGTGTGAATCTAAGTGTGCGTTCTCTAATTCTCTCCTTCTCTCTTTCTTTCTTTCTCTCTCTCGGAGGGCCTGAGCCCTAGGACCATGCCCCAGGACTACCTGACATGATGACTCCTTGCTGTCCCCAGTGCACCTGGCCGTGCTGCTCCAGTTTCAACTGTTCTGCCTTATTATTATTTGACCATGCTGGTCATTTATGAACATTTGAACATCTTAGCCATGTTCTGTTATAATCTCCACCCGGCACAGCCAGAGGAGGACTGGCCACCCCACATATGCTCTCTCTAATTCTCTCTTTCTTTCTCTCTCTTGGAGGACCTGAGCCCTAGGACCATGCCCCAGGACTACCTGACATGATGACTCCTTGCTGTCCCCAGTCCACCTGACCGTGCTGCTGCTCCAGTTTCAACTGTTCTGCCTTATTATTATTCGACCATGCTGGTCATTTATGAACATTTGAACATCTTGGCCATGTTCTGTTATAATCTCCACCTGGCACAGTCAGAAGAGGACTGGGCACCCCACATAGCCTGGTTCCTCTCTAGGTTTCTTCCTAGGTTTTGGCCTTTCTAGGGAGTTCTACACCTGCATTGCTTGCTGTTTGGGCTTTTAGGCTGGGTTTCTGTACAGCACTTTGAGATATCAGCTGATGTACGAAGCGCTATATAATTATAATAATAATTATAATTATAGTATAATTATAATTAAATCTGATTTGATTTGATTTGTGGTGGGCCAGGCGCACTGCACGCTGACCAGGTAGCTAGGCATACGGTTTTTCCTCCGACACATTGGTGCGGCTGGCTTCCGGGTTGGATGCGTGCTGTGTTAAGAAGCAGTGCGGCTTGGTTGGGTTGTGTTTCGGAGGACGCATTTCGACCTTTGTCTCTCCCGAGCCCGTACGGGCGTTGAAGCGATGAGACAAGACAGTAACGACTAACAATTGGATACCACGAAATTGGGTGAAAAAGGGGGTAATTTTTATTTATTTTTATATTGTGGATGGAGCCTCTTGAGTGGCGCAGTGGTCTAAGACACTGCATCGCAGTGCAAACTGAATTGCTACAGATGCTGGTTTGAGACCCATGCCGGCCACATCCGGGAGACCCATGAGGCGATGCACAATTGACGCAGAGTCGTCCGAATTAGGGGAGGGTCTGGCCGGCCCGGGATGTCCTTGTCCCATCGTGCTGTAGCGAAGGCATTTTAAGGGATTATCCCAGCTAGCACAGTGGATCTGGGCTGATTCCGGCTGAGAGTCCCATCGCGGTCACCAGATGTATGGCGTTTCCTACGGCACACACTGTTTTTTGGTGGATGGGTATAATTTGTATGTATAAAATGTATAGTGGTAATATTTAAAATGACTAAATCGGGTAATTTTGTATATATTTATTTATTTAAATTTGCATCGGGGGGTCGGCAAAGTCGGCTGAATTCCGGTCGACGGAAACAACCAATGTATTTGGGCCGGTTCTGGGCAGTCATTCATTTTGATACCAGGCCGAGTCCGACACCCGATTCCATCAGTTCCGGCCCCCCGGAAGAGGGACGCTTCCGGGGGCCGGAACTATACTATACTCGCACACATACTATACTCGCACACATACGATACACACACACATACTATACACACACACATACTATACACACACTATACTCACACACATACTATACTCACACACATACTATACACATACTATACTCACACACATACTATACACACACACATACTATACACACACACATACTATACTCGCACACATACTATACTCACACACATACTATACACACACACATACTATACACACACACACACATACTATACACACACACATACTATACTCACACACATACTATACACACACACATACTATACACACACACATACTATACACACACATACTATACACACACACATACTATACACACACTATACTCGCACACATACTATACTCACACACATACGATACACACACACATACTATACACACACACATACTATACACACACTATACTCGCACACATACTATACTCGCACACATACGATACACACACACATACTATACACACACACATACTATACACACACTATACTCAAATCAAATCAAATTTACTATACTCACATCACATACTATACACACAAAACCCCAAACAGCAAACAATATACATATACTATACTCACACACTATACTATACACACTATACACACATACTATACATATACTATACACACACACATACTATACTCACACACACACTATACTATACACACACACACTATACACACACACATACTATACACACACACATACTATACACACACACATACTATACACACACACATACTATACACACACACATACTATACACACACACATACTATACACACACACATACTATACACACACACATACTATACACACATACTATACTCGCACACATACGATACACACACACATACTATACACACACACATACTATACACACACTATACTCGCACACATACTATACTCGCACACATACGATACACACACACATACTATACACACACACATACTATACACACACTATACTCACACACATACTATACTCACACACATACTATACACACACATACTATACACATACTATACTCACACACATACTATAGACACACACACACATACTATACACACACACATACTATACTCGCACACATACTATACTCACACACATACTATACACACACACATACTATACACACTGCTCTCTGCACTGCACTGTGACAGACTGTATGTACAAGGAGGTACTAAGCTGTCTGGTAGAACAGGACAGTGTGGCCTACAGACTTAATATATATGAATGGGAAATATCCTGTTTCTATATAGAGATGAGAAGGCTTGTGTGGCACCAATCCACCAAGGCATTAGAGGCAAAATATTAGGAAACTGTCAATAGACCCGATCGAAAGCCTTAGGCCAGTAATGCATTCTCCTTGAATGCAATGCAATCATAGGTCCATCAAATAATAGATGCACTTGATGACAATATATATACAGCAACCTGGCCTTGCTTCCCATTTATGAGGTAGTTGCTGATATAATGTAACTTGATAGCTGCCTTCGCATTTGCCTCAATAGGCAGTCTTTCTTTTACATCCCTCTCCCTCTCTTTCTCTTTCGCATTCTTTCCTTTTATCTCTCTCTCTCTCTCTCTCTCTCTCTCTCTCTCTCTCTCTCTCTCTCTCTCTCTCTCTCTCTCTCTCTCTCTCTCTCTCTCTCTCTCTCTCTCTCTCTCTCTCTCTCTCTCTCTCTCTCTCTCTCTCTCTCTCTCATCTCTTCTCATCTCTTTTTTCTCTCATCTCTTTTTTCCTCTCCCTCTCTCTCTCTCTCTCTCTCTCTCTCTCTCTCTCTCTCTCTCTCTCTCTCTCTCTCTCTCTCTCTCTCTCTCTCTCCAAACTCTTTTTTCCTTTCTTTCTTCCATCTTTCCATCTCTTTTTTTCCTCTCCTCTCTCTCTCTCCAACTCTTTTTTTCCTCTCCTCTCTCTCTCTCCAACTCTTTCTTTCTTTCTTTCCATCTCTCTTTCTCTCGTTTCATCTCTCTCTCTCTGCAGCATTGGTTGAGAAGCCATTAGTGGCTAGATGCTAGCCATTAACTGCGGAGCACTCTGCTCTCTGACACGTCTGCCTCGCAATGTGATGTCCTCTGGGAAATATTTAGCTGAAAATCGAAGATTATCTCAACTGGCTAGAAATATTGACATTACACTGACGATCCAGTGAATTACACACAAAATACCACCTGATCTACCTTTTGTGGTTGTTATTATGGTCACTTTATATGACTATTATATAGATTACAGTAGTCGCATAATCTAAGGGAAATTCTCCAAATGAATGTCCACCAAAGAATACATTTATAGGCTATAAGTGACACAGTATGATGTCATAATGACATGTAACCATTGTGGCATAATCAAAAGGTCAATGTTCCTAATTCTAGGCTCCCAAATGCTATTGTATTGTATTGAAGTGATGTTCTCATTTGAAAGTGTTATCATCAATCACAAATGTAACGTTTTTGCAAAAACCTACAGTGTTGACAAAATATATATCGGTTGAAGTGTTATATTACCCATGTAGGAACATGTTGCAATAACATATTGGTGACAGCCTGTATGTCCTCCCGTCAATCTGCTTCATGTCTCAGTCCTCCTACCTCCCTGTTTCATGTCTCAGTCCTCCCACCTCCCTGTTTCATGTCTCAGTCCTCCCACCTCCCTGTTTCATGTCTCAGTCCTCCTACCTCTCTGTTTCATGTCTCAGTCCTCCCACCTCCCTGTTTCATTTCTCAGTCCTCCCGTCAATCTGTTTCATGTCTCAGTCCTCCCACCTCTCTGTTTCATGTCTCAGTCCTCTCACCTCCCTGTTTCATGTCTCAGCCCTCCCACCTCCCTGTTTCATGTCTCAGTCCTCCCACCTCTCTGCTTCATGTCTCAGTCCTCCTACCTCCCTGTTTCATGTCTCAGTCCTCCCACCTCCCTGTTTCATGTCTCAGTCCTCCCACCAATCTGTTTCATGTCTCAGTCCTCCCACCTCCCTGTTTCATGTCTCAGTCCTCCCACCTCCCTGTTTCATGTCTCAGTCCTCCCACCTCCCTGTTTCATGTCTCAGTCCTCCTACCTCTCTGTTTCATGTCTCAGTCCTCCCACCTCCCTGTTTCATTTCTCAGTCCTCCCACCAATCTGTTTCATGTCTCAGTCCTCCCACCTCTCTGTTTCATGTCTCAGTCCTCCCACCTCCCTGTTTCATGTATCAGTCCTCCCACCTCCCTGTTTCATGTCTCAGTCCTCCCACCTCTCTGCTTCATGTCTCAGCCCTCCTACCTCCCTGTTTCATGTCTCAGTCCTCCCACCTCCCTGTTTCATGTCTCAGTCCTCCCACCAATCTGTCCTCCCACCAATCTTTTATGTCTCAGTCCTCCCACCTCCCTGTTTCATGTCTCAGTCCTCCCACCTCCCTGTTTCATGTCTCAGTCCTCCCACCTCCCTGTTTCATGTCTCAGTCCTCCCACCTCTCTGTTCCATGACTCAGTCCTCCCACCTCCCTGCTTCATGTCTCAGTCCCCCACCTCCCTGTTTCATGTCTCAGTCCTCCCACCTCTCTGTTCCATGACTCAGTCCTCCCACCTCTCTGCTTCATGTCTCAGTCCCCCACCTCCCTGTTTCATGTCTCAGTCCTCCCACCTCTCTGTTCCATGTCTCAGTCCTCCCACCTCCCTGTTTCATGTCTCAGTCCTCCCACCTCCCTGTTTCATGTCTCAGTCCTCCCACCTCTCTGTTCCATGACTCAGTCCTCCCACCTCCCTGCTTCATGTCTCAGTCCCCCACCTCCCTGTTTCATGACTCAGTCCTCCCACCTCTCTGTTTCATGTCTCAGTCCTCCCACCTCCCTGTTTCATGACTCAGTCCTCATATATATTCCTCATGTGCCAATGTATTGCCACAGACCGTGCCATGGTGAAACTTGCACTCCTGTAGACCTGAGATAATTGGATGGTAAAGCTTGCCAGCCAACCAGAAGAGCAAGGTGAAGCACTTCAGACATTCTTGAAAGTCAGGGCAATCCTCGTCCTTTCAGCCTATTCCTAACAATGTAAACTCTGACATAAATATTAGGGATGCACGATATATCGGTACGCATATTGGAATCGGACGATATTATCTAAAAATGCCAACATCGGCATAGGCCAAATGTCTAGTTTAACACCGATGTGAAAGCTGACTGGCATACCTACAGTTGAAGTTGGAAGTTTACATACACTTAGGTTGGAGTCATTAAAACTCATTTTTCAACCACTCTACACATTTCTTGTTAACAAACTATAGTTTTGTCAAGTCGGTTACAACACTACTTTCTACTTTCTGCGTGACACAAGTCATTTTTCCAACAATTGTTTACAGACAGATTATTTCACTTCACTGTATCAATAATATTAAAAAAATATATGCCATTTAGCAGACGCTTTTATCCAAAGCGACTTACAGTCATGTGTGCATACATTCTACGTATGGGTGGTCCCGGGGATCGAAACCACTACCCTGGCGTTACAAGCACCATGCTCTACCAACTGAGCTACAGAAGGACCCCCAAGGACTCACAATTCCAGTGTGTCAGAAGTTTACATACACTAAGTTGACTGTGCCTTTAAACAGCTTGGAAAATTCCAGAAAATGATGTCATGGCTTTAGAAGCTTCTGATAGGCTAATTGACATCATTTGAGTCAATTGGAGGTGTACTTGTGGATGTATTTCAAGGCCTACCTTCAAACTCAGTGCCTCCTTGCTTGACATCATGGGAAAATCTAAAGAAATTTGCCAAGACCTCAGAAAAAAATTGTAGACCTCCTCAAGTCTGGTTCATCCTTGGGAGCAATTTCCAAACGCCTGAAGGTACCACGTTCATCCGTACAAACAATAGTACCCGGTTGGAGCGAGTGGTCGCATCTGCACGTCGCTCCAACGGGTAGTATAACTTTTTCATTATATTTCATTATATCACAACGGTTTGATTTGTCTTATCTTAGCAATTTCTTCTCAGCTAGCTACATAGCCGTCTTTGTATCAAAGATAATTGCGTAATTATCGTATTTCGCCGTCCTAACGTAGTCTTCACTAGCCAGCTAGCTAACGTCCACTGATTAGCTGCACTGAGAAACTATTACTATTACACTCAACTGAACGACTTGATTAGTTTAGTGTTAGCTACCTACATAGCTGTCTTTGCTGTCTTCGTATCATCGTATCATCGTATCCAAGATAATTGTGTTGTTTAGGTTTAGAGTGTGTAGTCTTAGAGTGATTATCTTAATTTACCGAGGTTAGCTAGCCAGCTATTTGTCGTCCTTAACGTAGGTGACTCTGCTAGCTAGCCAACTCTGCTAGCTAGCCAACAGCTAGCCAACGCTAGCCAACGTCTTCTGTATAGAACTCAACTACCCGGTCGCATTCACAGGTTGTATCACATTTTCACTTCATTTCATTACAGTACAACGGTTTGATTTGTTTGATCGTAGCTAGCTACTTAGCTAGCTACATAGCCGTCTTTGTATCAAAGATAATTGTGTAGTCTAGAGCGATTTTCTAGGTTCGCTAGCCATCTATTGTCGTTCTTTTAACGCAACGTAACGTAAACAACACTGCTAGCTAGCCTGCTAGCCCCCGAATAGCAACACTGCAGAAACTATTACACTCAACGGAACGACTTGATTAGTGTAGTGTCAACAACGCACCCACTGCCAGCTGGCCTACTTCAGCAGTACTGTATCATTTTAATCATTTTAGTCAATAAGATTCTTGCTACGTAGCTTAACTTTCTGAACATTCGAGACGTGTAGTCCACTTGTCATTCCAATCTCCTTTGCATTAGCGTAGCCTCTTCTGTAGCCTGTCAACTATGTGTCTGTTTATCCCTGTTCTCTCCTCTCTGCACAGACCATACAAACGCTCCACACCGCGTGGCCGCGGCCACCCTACTCTGGTGGTCCCAGCGCGCACGACCCACGTGGAGTTCCAGGTCTCCGGTAGCCTCTGGAACTGCCAATCTGCGGTCAACAAGGCAGAGTTCATCTCAGCCTATGCCTCCCTCCAGTCCCTCGACTTCTTGGCACTGACGGAAACATGGATCACCACAGACAACACTGCTACTCCTACTGCTCTCTCTTCGTCCGCCCACGTGTTCTCGCACACCCCGAGAGCGTCTGGTCAGCGGGGTGGTGGCACCGGGATCCTCATCTCTCCCAAGTGGTCATTCTCTCTTTCTCCCCTTACCCATCTGTCAATCGCCTCCTTTGAATTCCATGCTGTCACAGTTACTAGCCCTTTCAAGCTTAACATCCTTATCATTTATCGCCCTCCAGGTTCCCTCGGAGAGTTCATCAATGAGCTTGATGCCTTGATAAGCTCCTTTCCTGAGGACGGCTCACCTCTCACAGTTCTGGGCGACTTTAACCTCCCCACGTCTACCTTTGACTCTTTCCTCTCTGCCTCCTTCTTTCCACTCCTCTCCTCTTTTGACCTCACCCTCTCACCTTCCCCCTACTCACAAGGCAGGCAATACGCTCGACCTCATCTTTACTAGATGCTGTTCTTCCACTAACCTCACTGCAACTCCCCTCCAAGTCTCCGACCACTGCCTTGTATCCTTTTCCCTCTCGCTCTCATCCAACACCTCCCACACTGCCCCTACTCGGATGGTATCGCGCCGTCCCAACCTTCGCTCTCTCTCCCCCGCTACTCTCTCCTCTTCCATCCTATCATCTCTTCCCTCCGCTCAAACCTTCTCCCACCTATCTCCTGATTCTGCCTCCTCAACCCTCCTCTCCTCCCTCTCTGCATCCCTTGACTCTCTATGTCCCCTATCCTCCAGGCCGGCTCGGTCCTCCCCTCCCGCTCCGTGGCTCGATGACTCATTGCAAGCTCACAGAACAGGGCTCCGGGCAGCCGAGCGGAAATGGAGGAAAACTCGCCTCCTGCGGACCTGGCATCCTTTCACTCCCTCCTCTCTACATTTTCCTCCTCTGTCTCTGCTGCTAAAGCCACTTTCTACCACGCTAAATTCCAAGCATCTGCCTCTAACCCTAGGAAGCTCTTTGCCACCTTCTCCTCCCTCCTGAATCCTCCGCCCCCTCCCCCCTCCTCCCTCTCCGCAGATGACTTCGTCAACCATTTTGAAAAGAAGGTCGACGACATCCGATCCTCGTTTGCTAAGTCAAACGACACCTCTGGTTCTGCTCACACTGCCCTACCCTGTGCTCTGACCTCTTTCTCCCCTCTCTCTCCAGATGAAATCTCGCGTCTTGTGACGGCCGGCCGCCCAACAACCTGCCCGCTTGACCCTATCCCCTCTCTTCTCCAGACCATTTCCGGAGACCTTCTCCCTTACCTCACCTCGATCATCAACTCATCCCTGACTGTTGGCTACGTCCCTTCCGTCTTCAAGAGAGCGAGAGTTGCACCCCTTCTGAAAAAACCTACACTCGATCCCTCCGATGTCAACAATTACAGACCAGTATCCCTTCTTTCTTTTCTCTCCAAAACTCTTGAACGTGCCGTCCTTGGCCAGCTCTCCCGCTATCTCTCTCTGAATGACCTTCTTGATCCAAATCAGTCAGGTTTCAAGACTAGTCATTCAACTGAGACTGCTCTCCTCTGTATCACGGAGGCGCTCCGCACTGCTAAAGCTAACTCTCTCTCCTCTGCTCTCATCCTTCTAGATCTATCGGCTGCCTTCGATACTGTGAACCATCAGATCCTCCTCTCCACCCTCTCCGAGTTGGGCATCTCCGGCGCGGCCCACGCTTGGATTGCGTCCTACCTGACAGGTCGCTCCTACCAGGTGGCGTGGCGAGAATCTGTCTCCTCACCACGCGCTCTCACCACTGGTGTCCCCCAGGGCTCTGTTCTTGGCCCTCTCCTATTCTCGCTATACACCAAGTCACTTGGCTCTGTCATAACCTCACATGGTCTCTCTTATCATTGCTATGCAGACGACACACAATTAATCTTCTCCTTTCCCCCTTCTGATGACCAGGTGGCGAATCGCATCTCTGCATGTCTGGCAGACATATCAGTGTGGATGACGGATCACCATCTCAAGCTGAACCTCGGCAAGACGGAGCTGCTCTTCCTCCCGGGGAAGGACTGCCCGTTCCATGATCTCGCCATCACGGTCGACAACTCCATTGTGTCCTCCTCCCAGAGCGCCAAGAACCTTGGCGTGATCCTGGACAACACCCTGTCGTTCTCAACTAACATCAAGGCGGTGGCCCGTTCCTGTAGGTTCATGCTCTACAACATCCGCAGAGTACGACCCTGCCTCACACAGGAAGCGGCGCAGGTCCTAATCCAGGCACTTGTCATCTCCCGTCTGGATTACTGCAACTCGCTGTTGGCTGGGCTCCCTGCCTGTGCCATTAAACCCCTTCAACTCATCCAGAACGCCGCAGCCCGTCTGGTGTTCAACCTTCCCAAGTTCTCTCACGTCACCCCGCTCCTCCGTTCTCTCCACTGGCTTCCAGTTGAAGCTCGCATCCGCTACAAGACCATGGTGCTTGCCTACGGAGCTGTGAGGGGAACGGCACCTCAGTACCTCCAGGCTCTGATCAGGCCCTACACCCAAACAAGGGCACTGCGTTCATCCACCTCTGGCCTGCTCGCCTCCCTACCACTGAGGAAGTACAGCTCCCGCTCAGCCCAGTCAAAATGTTCGCTGCCCTGGCCCCCAATGGTGGAACAAACTCCCTCACGACGCCAGGACAGCGGAGTCAATCACCACCTTCCGGAGACACCTGAAACCCCACCTCTTTAAGGAATACCTAGGATAGGTTAAGTAATCCCTCTCACCCCACCCCCCCTAAGTTTTAGATGCACTATTGTTAAGTGACTGTCCCACTGGATGTCATAAGGTGAATGCACCAATTTGTAAGTCGCTCTGGATAAGAGCGTCTGCTAAATGACTTAAATGTAAATGTAAATGTATAAACACCATGGGACAACGCAGCCATCATACCGCTCAGGAAGGAGACGTGTTGTGTCTCCTAGAGATGAACGTACTTTGGTGCGAAAAGTGCAAATCAATCCCAGAACAACAGCAAAGGACCTTGTGAAGATGCTGGAGGAAACAGGTGCAACAATAGCCAGCTCGAGCAAACGAAGAGTAGATTCTCCATAAGATGTTGAGAAAGAGTGCTTCTAAAAAAAGGTGATAAATATTTCAAAACCCCAAAACACAACTACTTTTGTAGTTATAGGTAACCACATTGTGACTACAACTAAGTTACTAAGTCTTTGACCACGTTGTTACTTTGGTGAGTAGAAACTCATGCTACCTGCCCTACCCTTCCCGAGTGGCACAGGAAGGCCAAGAAGATCGTCAAGGACATCAATCCCCCGAGCCACGGCCTGTTCACCCCACTATCATCCAGAAGGCAAGGTCATAACACGTGCATCAAAGCTGGGACCGAGAGACTGAAAAACAGCTTCTATCTCAAAGCCATCAAACTGTTAAATAACCATCACTAGCCGGCTACCGCCTGGTTACTCAACCCTGCACCTTAGAGGCTGCTGCCCACTGTGCATAGACATGGAATCACTGGCCACTTTAATAATGGAACACTAGTCACTTTAATAATGTTTACATACTGTTTTACTATTTTAATGTGTATACTGTATTCTATTCTACTGTATTTTAGTCAATGCCACTCTGACAATGCTCGTCCTAATATTTATATATTTCTTAATTCCATTATTTTACTTTTAGATTTGTTTGTATTGTTGTGAATTGTTAGATATCTAGGAACACAAGCGTTTCTCTACACCCGCAATAACATCTACTAAATATGTGTATGTGACCAATACAATTTGATTTGATGGTCTAAATATGTCTGGATAAGAGTGAAATGTAAATGTAATGTAAATTGATTTGATGGTGACTGTTCCACTGGATGTCATAAGGTGAATGCCAATTTGTAAGTCGCTCTGGATAAGAGCGTCTGCTAAATGACTTAAATGTAAATGATGGAGTTTATAAATATGTAATGACATCAGGTGCCCCTTGTACCTTCAAAAGTATTCTACAATAATAATTTATTGGAAAACACAGTTTCCATCATCATTTGTTGTAATACAGAAAGTTAGACAAAATAAAAATCCTTCCCTGTCGTACAGATAAAATGTCTCCTATATCTGCCGTTTCCATTACACCCCAGCTAGCAATGAGGAATCGGCCCAGAAACGGCCCTCTTCCCGGAGGCCGGAACTGATTGAATCAGCTCGGAATCGGGTGTCGGACTGGGCCTGGAATCAAAATGAATGACTGCCCAGAATCGGCCCAATTCGGTCTCCCGGATTTCAGACGACTTTGCCGACATCTTACCAGCATCCCCCCGATGCAAATTTAAATAAATCTATACAAAATTAACCGATTTAGTCATTTTAAATATGACTATTTTATACATAAAAATGATTCCCATTCACACAAAAAAATATATACATTTTGTTTCTGAGGAAACACCGTACACCTGGTGACCATGTCAGCGTGCACCTTGCCCACCACAGGAGTCGCTACAGCGCGATGGGACAAGGCCATCCTGGCCAGCCAAACCCTCTCCGGACTCGGACGACGCTCGGCCAATTGTGTGTCGCCTCATGGGTCTCACCGAACGCGGCCAGGACTCTTAAAGAATTTAATTTAAATGTTAAAAAAATACAATTATCATAGAAAGAATGGGAGAAAATATGGAAAAATAAATCATGAAATGCTAATTATATAATCATCTGCCAGAGAGTAGCCCCAATAAGCCCGATCCCCAAGTAATACATTTGGGCCAGATAACTCTCATCAGAATCAGCCTGAGACCCAAGTAATATATACATTTGGGCCAGATAACTCACACCAGAATCGGCCCATGCCCCAAGTAATACATTTGGGCCAGATAACTCACACAGGAATCGGCCCGAGCTCAATCCCCACATCCTAGCCATAAGTAATACTGCAGAAGGAGGCCCAGACTCAGACCACATGACGTCGACCGAGTGTTCCCCTGACTCTCAGCAGAGTTCCCCTGACTCTCAGCAGAGTTCCCCTGACTCTCAGCAGAGTTCTCCTGACTCTCAGCAGAGTTCCCCTGACTCTCAGCAGAGTTCCCCTGACTCTCAGCAGGAATCGGCTAGCTGGGACGTGTCCAGTAATATTTTTTTGCGACATTGCCGTTGTTAAATAAACCTGGGTCAATGGAAATCTGCCTACTTACGAAAACATATAAGAGTCTATTTTTAAGTGATGAGCATGAGACACAATATGACACACATTCATGACAGAGAGATAACAACTATTCATGCTGCTCATGGCTGTTACTGCTATGATAAGGTGCCAGGGCAAGACAGTCATAGGGACAGTCATAGGGACAGTCATAGGGACAGTCACAGGGACAGTCACAGGGACAGTCACAAGGACAGTCACAAGGACAGTCACAGGGACAGTCACAGGGACAGTCACAGGGACAGTCATAGGGACAGTCATAGGACAGTCATAAGGACAGTCACAAGGACAGTCACAGGGACAGTCACAGGGACAGTCACAGGGACAGGCACAGGGACAGTCACAGGGACAGTCATAGGGACAGTCGTAGGGACAGTCATAGGGACAGTCATAGGGACAGTCACAGGGACAGTCATAGGGACAGTCATAGGGACAGTCACAGGGACAGTCACAGGGACAGTCATATGGACAATTATAGGGACAGTCGTAGGGACAGTCATAGGGACAGTCACAGGGACAGTCATAGGGACAGTCATATGGACAGTCATATGGACAGTCACAGGGACAGTCACAGGGACAGTCATATGGACAGTCGTAGGGACAGTCGTAGGGACAGTTGTAGGGACAGTCACAGGGACAGTCGTAGGGACAGTCATATGGACAGTCGTATGGACAGTCGTAGGGACAGTTGTAGGGACAGTCATAGGGACAGTCATAGGGACAGTCATAGGGACGGTCATAGGGACAGTCTTAGGGACAGTTATAGGGACAGTCAGGGACAGTCACAGGGACAGTCACAGGGACAGTCATAGGGACAGTCACAGGGACAGTCATAGGGACAGTCATTGGGACAGTCGTAGGGACAGTCATAGGTGAACATGAAAATAGGCCTATAAGACTTCAACGTGTCTGAATTGGACTGTTTTATATATACTGTAGTAGTAGTACATAATGCCAGAGATTGCATTCTCGTCATAGAATCCTCATGTCATTAATGGTAACCTGTAGAGCTACACCCTCAATAACATCTGCTAAATACGTGTATGTGACCAATAAAAATGTGATTTGATATGTATAACCCCTATGTTAATTAAACGACCGCAGGAAAATAATATGGCTTTGATTTTAGTGACACAACAACATTCTCGTACGATGCTATTTCCACACCAGCGCATTCTTTCCTGCTAGCGGCTTGTCTTGTTTGCTGTTCCACAGCAGCCAGATGCAAGTGACAGAACAGACACACACCTGTTGATTGCATTGCATTATTCTAAAGATTAACTGTGGGAGTTTGTGAACGGGACGCCTATTCCTACAAATTACAATAGTATTGTAGCGACCCTGGTTTATTATGCAAAACAAAAAAATGTACACTTACTCTTGCAGCCCTGGATGAGTAGGGGTCCTCAAAGAGTGCCCATATCTTTGGTTGACAAACTTCGCAGCATCCCCTCGATCTTTCCGGGCAGTCCTCAATGCCGAACCGTCTGGGTAGTTCATCGTCCGTGTCATCTGGGTCCGGTGGTTCGAATATGTCCAGTGCCTCCTCTGCGTCCCGATGCTGCCGGTATGTCATCCAGCAACACGGCTCCACGTCGGTCTCATCTATCCCCCAAAACGCCAACTCCTCTTCAAAAAGAGGCCCGCAGACATCGGCGGGGCAATGAAGCTTGCCAGTTCTATAATAATTCAACACATAAGCGAATATGCCAGGGTGCCTGTCGAAAAATAACTCGTTTGTAGTTGGCGATATGTGTCCTACGGGGAGGGATTCCTTGTTTGTGTTTGTCTCTGGCGGGTCGGCTAACCAGGCCAGGCGTGTCCCCGGTAGGGTCCTAAGTGTACTCTTGTAAGTTTCGTGTCTTGTGCCACCAACATTGATAACAATTTTCTCCGAGTCCTCCCCCCTGGTCATCTCTTCCTTCAGACATGTCTTGGACGGAGGTTTGTTACCTGACTTTCGTCCTCGGTAAGACGAAACACACACCGAGCTGATCATAGATTTAGATGAATATACGGTTGGTTATTCGGTTGGTTTGTGTTTATCCTTTATTATATACCCCTGAAGCAACTACACGGTGACGGTTCAGAGTTCGTTCTCATGTCAGTCCTTGTGATACGACTCATTTCTCCAACTCTTCGCCCCGTCGACTGTTGGTTCTCTGCTTCAACAAGTCCAATGCGAGCGGCAGACAGAGTGGCCTTGAATAAAAACCACCTGCGATAAATACCTCCCCTAAATAATGTTCGCAATCTCAAAATATCTATATAAATCTGGGATTGGCGGGTTTTTGTTCACAAAATATTTGTGTATTAATATAAATGATTTATATCCCAATGTCTATAAATAAGCAAATGTTGTAGCTTCAATAATTCAACAGTTCAGTCAAGGATACCTACTTCGCGACCTTAAACGAGAGTTTCAAATGATGGAATATTGGGAGGTTTGTATTCTACATCGAATCTATAAATTGTGCAAATTTGGAGAGCTGCTATTTCTATGTAAATGTTGTCAAGTGATTGGAGCCGCTTAAAAGCAATAACCCAAGGTCCTCACCTTAGTCACGAAATCCATCTGAGTCCCCCCCCCCCCCGTCAAAAAAATAAATAAATCGAACAAGTTTCTTTCACATGAAAGTTGACCCCTATGATCCAAATGGATAAACGCGCTTGCAATATTCCATCAATTTGCGACGATGTCGTCCTCGAGGGAGAGAGGTGCGTGAGATGTGTGAGGTTGTTTTTTCAGGAAGGTTCAGGATCTTTTGCTTCTCCAACCAGAAGTATCCTCCCTCCTCCTCCTCCCTCAGCCTCACCATAGTCAGTCAGAGACGACACAACCAACACATCCTGCAGGCTGCCTGGGGCGTGCAACAGCCCCAATAAATTAACCCTTTTTGCGCTGAAGAGTCATTTGAAGGAGATATTATTCTATGGCACTCCCTTTAATTTAATTTAATGTTTAATAAAAATATCCCCATCAGTAGATTCATGCAGACCTGTGTCAGCAACTTGTTGGGTGCGCTGTGCAATGTAGGCTGAGAACACATCAGGGCTACACCTCATTATATATAGAGAGACTCAGTTAGGATAGCTAAACAATGAATTCACACACACACACACACACACACACACACACACACACACACACACACACACACACACACACACACACACACACACACACACACACACACACACACACACACACACACACACACACACACACACACACACACACACACACACACACCTCTATAAAAATGAAATTATATGAGTTGAAAGATGGGCAGCTTCCTTTGCTGTAATACAGCAGGTGTATTTCAAACTACACATCATTGTCTATATAAATTCCTCACTCGTGTGTTACTACCAAGGTGCCGATCAGCACTTATACAAGTCCTTTGAGATATGGTCAAGAAGTAACCGTCGTTATTACCCATGGATCACCTCTTCATAACAACATCATTAGAAAATCGGAGCATCGTGATTGTATTTTCTATATTATCAACAATTATTTTTCTTCTATCTTTATTAAAAAGTGATGTTGTGCAAGAGGAGCTTTCACTTCTCCTTCTCGTAACACATGTGCTCTTGCAATCAGGAGGGAATGTGATGCGATGCCTGTACTTCACTCTTGAATGTTTCTCTTCCTCGCACTGATGCTCTTTGACTAAGATACGTCTCCTTCATTTGAGGAGGTGGATTTGACATAAATGCATTACCACCAAGTTATCCTTGTATCTACTTAACTGCTGAATGAAGAAGAAAAACAACAATTGCATGGGGATAGAATAAGCATTAACGTTACCTGTTGTGTCCTAATGCCATGACCACTTTGGAAATAAGTGTGTACACTGAACAAAAATATATATATAAACGCAACATGTGAAGTGTGAGACCCAGGGTAGCCTAGTTGTTAGAGCGTTGGACTAGTAACCGGGAGGTTGCAAGTTCAAACCCCCGAGCTGACAAGGTACAAATCTGTCGTTCTGCCCCTGAACAGGCAGTTAACCCACCTGTTCCTAGGCCGTCATTGAAAATAAGACTTTGTTCTTAACTGACTTGCCTGGTTAAATAAATGTTAAATGAGCTGAAATAAAACAGCCCAGAATTGTTCCATGCACACCAAAAGTGTATTTCTCTCAAATGTTGTGCACAAATTTGTTCACTTCTCCTTTGTCAAGATAATCCATCTACCTGGCAGGTGTGGCATATCAATAAGCTGATTAAAAAGCATGATCATTACACAAGTGCACCTTGTGCCTGGGACAATAAAAAGGCCACTCTAAAATGTGTAGTTTTGTAACACAACACAATGCCACATATGTCTCAAGTTTTTGAGGGAGCGTGCAATTGGCATGATGACTGTTCACCACAGCTGTTGACAGACAGAATATGCATTGCTCTAGCATAAGCCACCTCCAACATAGTTTTTGAGATTTTGTCAGTATGTCCAACTGGCATCACAATCACAGACCAAGTGTAACCACGCCAGTCCAGGACCTCCCCCATCTGGCTTCTTCACCGTCTGCAACCAGCCGACTGGACAACTGATGAAACTGTGGGTTTGCACAACCAAATAATTTCTGCACAAATGGTCAGAAACCGTCTCAGGGAAGCTCGTCTGCGTGCTCGTTGTCCTCACCTGACCTGACTGCAGTTCTGCTTCGTAACGGACTTCAGGCGGCAGGGTAGCCTAGTGGTTAGAGCATTGGACTAGTAACCAAAAGGTTCCAAGTTCAAAACCCCGAGCTGACAAGGTACACATCTGTCGTTCTGCCCCTAAACAGGCAGTTAACCCACTGTTCCAAGGCCATAATTGAAAATAAGAATTTGTTCTTAACTGACTTGCCTAGTTAAATAAATGTTTAAAAAATAAATAAAAAATGCTCACCTTCAATGGGCAACTGGAGAAGTGTGCTCTTCACGGATGAATCACAGTTTCAACTGTACCGGGCAGATGGCAGACTGAGTGTATGGTGCCGTGTGGGCGAGCGGTTTGCTGATGTCAACGTTGTGAACAAAGTGCCCCATGGTGGCGGTGGGGTTATGATATGCCCATAGCTACGGACAACAAATAAAATTGCATTTTATTCGATGGCAATTTGAATGCACAGAGATACAGTGACGGGATCCTGAGGCCCGTTTTCGTTTCACAATTACTGGAAGCTGAAAATGTCCCAGTGCTTCCATGGCCTGCATACTCATGTCACCCATTTAGAATGTTTGGGATGCTCTGGATCAAAGTGTATGTTAGTGTGTTCCAGATCCTGCCAATATTCAGCAACTTCACACAGCCATTGAAGAGGAGAGGGACAACATTCCACAGGCCACCAATCAACAGCCTGATCAACACTATGAGAAGGAGATGTGTCACGCAGCATGAGGCAAATGGTCACACCAGATACTGACTGGTTTTCTGATCCACACCAGATACTGACTGGTTTTCTGATCCACACCAGATACTGACTGGTTTTCTGATCCACACCAGATACTGACTGGTTTTCTGATCCACACCAGATACTGACTGGTTTTCTGATCCACACCAGATACTGACTGGTTTTCTGATCCACGCCCCTACCTTTTTTTTAAGGTATCTGTGACCAACATACCATCTGTATTCCCAGTCATGTGAAATCCATAGATTAGGGCCAAATGAATTTATTTCAATTGACTGATTTCCTCATGTGAACTGCAACTCAGGAAAATCTTTGAAATTGTTGCATGTTGTGTTTATATTTTTGTTCAGCTTCGTAATACTTTCATCCCCCATCTTGTGATGCGTTTCATTTTCAGACCTAGAGTCAAATTTCATTTAATTCTGCTCACAAGTGTTTACACTTGTAAAGAGTATTCTGATGAGCATATTAGCATATTCATATTCATTACACAAGACAAGTCGGCTTCAAAAGGTGAACAGGTTCAAAATCACCTATTTTGAAATAATGATTATCTTTGCTTGCCATCTAGTGTACATATTGATGCATAACATCTTGAGAATAAACTAACGAAACCAATCATTTAAACTGTTACGGGTTTAATCGAACACATAATTGAATGAAACCCTATTCCCTACATAGTCCACTACCCTATGGGCACTGGTCAAAAGTAGTGCACTATATATAGGGAATAGGGTGCCATGGGGCCCTGGTCTAAAGTAGTGCACTATATAGGGAATAGGGTGCCATAGGGCTCTGGTCTAAAGTAGTGCACTATATAGGGAATAGGGTGCCATAGGGCTCTGGTCTAAAGTAGTGCACTATATAGGGAATAGGGTGCCATAGGGCTCTGGTCTAAAGTAGTGCACTATATAGGGAATAGGGTGCCATAGGGCTCTGGTCTAAAGTAGTGCACTATATAGGGAATAGGGTGCCATAGGGCTCTGGTCTAAAGTAGTGCACTATATAGGGAATAGGGTGCCGTAGGGCTCTGGTCTAAAGTAGTGCACTATATAGGGAATAGGGTGCCATGGGGCCCTGGTCTAAAGTAGTGCACTATATAGGGAATAGGGTGCCGTAGGGCTCTGGTCTAAAGTAGTGCACTATATAAGGAATAGGGCTCTGGTCTAAAGTAGTGCACTATATAGGGAATAGGGTGCCGTAGGGCTCTGGTCTAAAGTAGTGCACTATATAAGGAATAGGGCTCTGGTCTAAAGTAGTGCACTATATAGGGAATAGGGTGCCGTAGGGCTCTGGTCTAAAGTAGTGCACTATATAAGGAATAGGGCTCTGGTCTAAAGTAGTGCACTATATAGGGAATAGGGTACCATTTGGGACGTATTTATGTTCACTTGAGTATAGAGTGAATAATCCATCGAAACATACATAATCAAGTTTGGTTTGAATATAAATGTCAATCACTCTACTGTTGTAGAGTACATTGTTTATAAACACGATTATTACTTGAGTATAAACTTGAGTATAGTATTTGTATTTTTTTTTTTCAACATTTGAATGGTAATATAATTACAAAGGATTTATAAAAAGAAAAAAAAAACATTTATCTGAACTGTGGTTGTATTGTGAGAGAGTGTATGTGAGAAGAATGATACAAAAACAACCAGGCATGGCATTTCACTTAGTGGTCAAATAAATAACAAATAAATATTGACCTCATAATTTTGATGCACGTAATCACCATTTAATTCATTTCTGCAAACAGTTTAGGATTGAAAATTTGACAAAAAATAAAGTGCACTTGTAGTGACAGCAAATCTATGTACATATATAGTGCTATGAAAGTTGAGCTAGCTGACAAACAGTACCTATATTAGAAACACCATTAGCTTATGAGGCCTCTTTAGTGATTGATCCATTGATCGGCAATTGATTTACTGATTGATTATTTAGTCCACCTCTTCAATGGTAGGGCCCTGAGAGCTAGCACCGCCCCCAGCCTGGCTGCCACAACTCCCCATTGGACTAGCCCCTCCCGCCCCCTGGTAGAGCTTGGATACGATTGGGTTACACACTCTCTCCAGCTCCTTCTGTTGGTATTCAAACTCCTCTTTCTCAGCCATCTGGTTGTTCTCCAACCAGGAGATCGTTTGGTTGCACTTCTCAACAACCTTCTTCTTGTCATCCTCGTTGATCTTCCCAGCCAGGTTTGGATCTTCTACACTACTCTTCATGTTGAACGTGTAGGACTCCAAGCCGTTCTTGGCTGCTATCTTCTCCCTCTGGGCATCGTCCTCAGCTTTGTATTTGTCTGCGTCCTGCACCATCCTCTCTATGTCTTCTTTACTGAGTCGCCCCTTGTCGTTGGTGATGGTGATCTTGTTCTCCTTGCCTGTACTTTTATCCACCGCCGACACGTTCAGGATGCCGTTAGCGTCGATGTCAAAGGTCACCTCGACCTGTGGAATTCCTCTTGGAGCGGGAGGGATACCCGTGAGCTCAAACTTTCCCAGCAGATTATTGTCCTTGGTCATGGCTCTCTCTCCCTCGTACACCTGGATGAGCACACCTGGCTGGTTGTCAGCATAGGTGGAGAAGATCTGGGTCTGCTTGGTGGGGATGGTGGTGTTACGTTTGATCAGGGCAGTCATGACCCCTCCAGCCGTCTCGATGCCCAGGGACAGAGGAGCCACGTCAAGGAGGAGAAGGTCCTGGACATTCTTAGAGGTGTCGCCCATCAAGATGGCCGCCTGGACGGCAGCGCCGTAAGCCACCGCTTCATCTGGGTTGATGCTCTTGTTGAGTTCCCTTCCATTAAAGAAGTCCTGCAGGAGCTTCTGAATCTTAGGGATTCGAGTGGAGCCACCGACCAGGACTATCTCGTGGACCTGAGCCTTGTCCATCTTAGCGTCTGTCAGGGCCTTCTCGACCGGGTCCAGGGTTCCCCTGAAGAGCTCCGAGTTGAGTTCTTCAAACCGAGCCCTGGTGATGGAGGTGTAGAAGTCCATGCCTTCGAAGAGGGAGTCGATCTCGATGCTGGCCTGGGAACTGGAGGAGAGAGTTCTCTTGGCCCTCTCACAGGCTGTCCTCAGCCTTCTCACTGCCCTCTTGTTCTGGCTGATGTCCTTCTTGTTCTTCCTCTTGAACTCCTCCACAAAGTGGTTGACCAGGCGGTTGTCAAAATCCTCCCCTCCCAGGTGAGTGTCCCCAGCTGTGGCCTTCACCTCGAATATCCCGTCTTCGATGGTCAGGATGGAGACGTCAAAGGTGCCTCCGCCGAGATCAAAGATGAGAACATTGCGCTCCCCTCTCTTGCCTTTGTCCAGGCCATAGGCGATAGCCGCCGCCGTGGGCTCATTGATGATCCTCAGGACGTTCAGTCCAGAGATCACCCCAGCGTCTTTAGTAGCCTGCCTCTGGGAGTCGTTGAAGTAGGCTGGGACTGTGATGACTGCATTGGACACCTTCTGGCCCAGGTAGGCCTCAGCAATCTCCTTCATCTTGACCAGGACCATTGAGGAGATCTCTTCGGGGTAGAAGGCCTTGGTCTCTCCCTTGTACTCCACCTGGACTCTGGGCTTTCCACCGTCGCTGATTACCTAGAAGAGTGAGAACAACAAGGTCATGAAGTCTATTGATATACTCAAGCTTTTCACGTCTTTTAGTGTATGTATGTATGTATGTATGTATGTATGTATGTATGTATGTATGTATGTATGTATGTATGTATGTATGTATGTATGTATGTATGTATGTATGTATGTATGTATGTATGTATGTATGTATGTATGTATGTATGTATGTATGTATGTATGTATGTATGTATGTATGTATGTATGTGTATGTATGTATATGTATGTATATGTACACTGTACGTGTTTTTGTGTTTATTTGTTTGTGATTTTTCTGTTACAATTTGTAGAATAATGAGCACTTGGTTGTAATACATTTGAGCTTGTATTTTTCAAAACGAAAAAATATATATTTTAAATCACCTTGAAGGGCCACAGCTTCATGTCTGACTTAACAATCTGGTCGTCGAACTTCCTTCCAATCAGGCGTTTGGCGTCGAACACAGTGTTAGTGGGGTTCATGGCCACCTGCAGTGAAATAATTTAAATATAAATTTATTTTTTGAAAACAAAATACATTAATCTACAAGATTAGACAGACTTTCCAAAGTGGGACCTACCTGGTTCTTTGCTGCGTCTCCAATGAGTCTCTCTGTGTCGGTGAAGGCCACGTAGCTGGGGGTTGTTCTGTTTCCCTGGTCGTTGGCGATGATCTCCACCTTGCCGTGCTGGAACACCCCCACACAGGAGTAGGTGGTGCCCAGGTCAATGCCAATGGAAACTCCCTTTGCTGAAGACATCTTGGTTAATGTTGTTGTTGTTGTTGTTGTTGTTGTTTGAGTTCCTGCATGAGTAAGATTAAGAACAACATTTTATTATCATGATTTAATATTTTCTGTATTTTATGAAAGGTCTTACTGTTATTATTATTATGACATTTATACTTTATGATATGATTCGGGTCATTTACATTTTTTTAATGGTTTTGGTAATATCACGTTTTTTTCTCTCCCTGTTTATAGTCAGAAGAACCAATAATCAATCCATTTAAGGTAACTGTATAGGCCTGTATGGTCTACGAACTGTCCGTCAGCGTCAACATTATAACTTACAACGGTAGACAGCTTTGGTTCTTCTCTTCGATATATTGAAGGACCTCGTTTTGAGTCCTGAGTGGTTTCCGGCCCCCCTGCTCGGGTCTTTGCTCTTGAGTCGTGTGGTTATTCCAAAAAGATATACCTCAACTGAGAGAGATCCATGGCTTATATACATAAAAACAGCTTTCTAGAATGATCACACTTCTTCTGTGACACGTAAATCTCTAGAATATTCACCGGCTTTCCCAGCTGCAGTAACTAATATTAGTTACTGCAGCCGTTGCGACGCTCTGGGAAAGCCGGTGAATATTCTAGAGTTGGAGCAACCCGACACCACACCAGTAGAGCTGAACACAGGGCGGAGAGCTAACATTCTGGACCGTTTTGAAAAGGCAATAGGCAACAGGTTCGGGAAAGTGCGCGAAAGAGCATTTATGAACATGAAAAGTCGTTTTAGACGTGGACCTCACTAGAAAAATGAAAAGGTAAGAATGTAACATTGGAAATGGGTGCTTCTCTCTGACACACACAGTGGCAAAGCCCCACCGGTTTATAGCCCCACATGTTTTAGCTAAAATAAAATATATTTACACTACCGGTCAAAAGTCGTGTTGTATGGTTGGTTTGCTGACATGCATCCCACTTTTATTTTTTGCCCAACAAGATTTACACGCTAATATTGCCAATGCACACACACACACACACACACACACACACACACACACACACACACACACACACACACACACACACACACACACACACACACACACACACACACACACACACACACACAAATTCTACAAACAAATTATAAACGTATATTTCTGTTTATTAATTATAGGATGAGCTTATTGCTGCTATATCATACATCCAGTTACAACAATCACAAGTATAAATAATTCAGATGATCAACATAAGCAAGTGAAAGCAGAAATCACCACAAGGCATGTCTGTCAACATACGACTTTAAAATTCAACAGAACCATTTAGCGACAGCAGAACATTTTCTATGAGAGACTTTACAAATCAACTTGGACAAACTGTGCTTTTAAATCTATAAAATAGAGAATAATTTCAAACATAACAAATAGCCACGAATGAAACTTAACATTGAGGTGAACTGATAGCAAGTCGCTGTGAAGATACATCGACTCTCAGCTTAATGACACGTAGCTTCTTCAATGCTTCACCAGACATTAAAACAGCCCAGTTCGGATCACAAACACAATTCCGGCTCATGGAATGTACTTAATTTAAAATGTCAGTATGTGTGTGTGTACACAGTAACAGTGACATATTGACATTAATGAACATTGTGATTGTGACTAAATTGATACCTCAAGAGATTAAAGCATAGCCAGCAGACTAAAATTATATGACTTAACATTTTTAATGGTTACTTCTCTTGGCCCAAAGTCCCAAATGGCACCCTATTCCCTATGTAGTGCACTACTACCCATAGGCTCTGGTCAAAAGTAGTGCACTACAAATGAAATAGGGTGCCATTTGGAACATGTACTTGGTCTCTGCTGTTTGATATGCATGGTTAGATTAATGCACCTGACAGACAAGTTAGATATAATCAATATTATAACGCGTTACAAGTTAGATATAATCAATATTATTACGTGTGACAATGTTTAATAATAACATTTATATTCAGCAAAAGCAAAATGATTATTATTCTTCCCTTTTGTAGTAACTTATCAAATAAAATAGAGATATTTATATTCACTTATTCCATATGTTGCTGCTTGCAGGTCACCGCGTTGTCCATGTCCATTAATACCTTGGAGACATAGACAGTAGGTATGATTTCATTAAAACACAATCATGTGACTACAGTTTGATTGAATTGTGTCTACATAATATCAGTGTAATACAGGACCATGCCATATCATGTTTTGTCCTGTGTTGCTGTTCCATGAGTGTATGAACTTACTTTCCCTTTTCCAGAACTAGTTAGTACCACTTACTAACCCACATCTAAAACTCAAACCCCCAGATCATCCTTCTGGACTGTTTTCCCCAACACCCATCACCACACTCACTCAAATACAGACAAACTCATCCGAGTCATCACCGTGGCAACTGGTAATATTACCTCAAAATATTTGATGAGAGAATACTTGTTTTGTTTTTTGTTTTCTTGCTGACTTGGTTTTTGACATTTTGCATTTAGAATTTCTTATTGCACTTTTAGATGTATTTGTATTCCTTAGTTTGTAGCCCAGGCTAATTGTTTAGCTTGACATTTGATAGTGGTCCTCACTCCAACCCTATCGCAGAGTTGATCCCCAGTCTAGTCATACCAAAGACTCTCAAAATGGGACCTGATGGCTCTCAAGGCCCTTCGACCAGATGTCCTGTAACAGGAGACATGGACAGTTCTGGTTCGGACAAGGCTCACTTAAATGTTCCAATAGGGAGACAATCAGATCAGAGAAAAGACAAGTCTCAGTACCTGTAGTAGTTGGGTTTGAAGGGTCCATTCTTGTTCAGGCCCATGTATTTGGCCTGCTCGTCAGACAGCTCTGTCAGGTGGGCGTCAAAGTTGGGCATGTGCAAGTTGGCCACGTACTCATCTGGATGGAGGACACAGGTGGATTGTGAAGAGGAACGCCTCTTTTGTAGTTCACTACTCACAACCCACACATACTTGTTAGTGAAATGGAGCATCGTGGTAAAAAACAAAACACTAGGTGGCGACGTCGAGCCACATTACAACAAACTGCCCATTGAAACCTATGTGTACACATTTATCACATGAATTCATGAAAATGTTCACCAATAAGGCTCAGTCAGAGACTACTTGTATGTATGCAGATCAATGGTCTGCTCCTCAAATGGCACCCTATTCCCTACATAGTGCACTAACTTTGACCAGAGCCCTATGGCCTGGTCCAAAGTAATGCACTATAAAAGGGATTATATAGGGTGCCATTACGGACAGGCCCAGGTCTTACCCATCTTCTTAGGCAGCAGATAGACATCCTGTTTGTAGCGTCCCTCAGGAGCATTGAACAGCTCAATCAGGGCCAGAGCCTGCGGAGAGACACAGACCACCACAGAGTCTCACCACAGAGTCTCACCACAGAGTCTCACCACAGAGTCTCACCACAGAGTCTCAACGCTGCCAACATCCCATTCCCACAAAGCTCAGGTAGCAGCAGAACAACAGGAGAGCAGGAGATATCCTAACTCAAGTCTGGTCTTCAGCAAACCTCGAAAGCAACAAGTATGACTAGTAAAAAAAAAACACCTCAGCATTTTCACATTCAATTTAGGGTTGCTTAGATATTATTGGTGCGGCAGCATAGCCTAGTGGTTAGAGGACTAGTAACCGAAAGGTTGGACTAGTAACCGAAAGGTTGTGAGTTCAAACCCCTGAGCTGACAAGGTACAAATCTGTCGTTCTGCCCCTGAACAGGCAGTTAACCCACTGTTCCCAGGCCGTCATTGATAATAAGAATGTGTTCTTCACTGACTTGCCTGGTTAAATAAAGGTAAAATGTTTTTAAAAATTGGTACAGTTTATACGACGAGCATTAAAAAAAAAAGACATTAAAAAAACTAAATTAATATTTTTAGGAATAGAAAATAAATTGTTTTTCTGTGTGTTTTTGACACAACTGTCATCTAAACAAACGAGATGCCTCACATGAGTAGTAGCTGTGATGGACAGAACAAACGAGATGCCTCACCTGAGTAGTAGCTGTGATGGACAGAACAAACGAGATGCCTCACCTGAGTAGTAGCTGTGATGGACAGAACAAACGAGATGCCTCACCTGAGTAGTAGCTGTGATGGACAGAACAAACGTGGGGACTGTGGAACAGCTTAGATTCAACAGACGACCCTATAGGGAAACACAGAGCACACACATTACACAAGCCAACTGGTCAGTCATGGAGCCATTCACAGGGAAACTGACAATGCACTTTGAAATCAAAACAGAGATTAGAAGAGATATCTGTGTGTTATGCTCTTCTGAGTCCAGCTATGAAAGAAGATCCCCAGAGTACACTCTGATACTACACCACAGAGTACACCCTGATACTACACCACAGAGTACACCCTGATACTACACCACAGAGTGCACCCTGATACTACACCACAGAGTGCACCCTAATACTACATCACAGAGTTCACCCTGATACTACACCACAGAGTGCACCCTGATACTACACCACAGAGTGCACCCTGATACTACACCACAGAGTACACCCTGATACTACACCTCAGAGTACAACCTGATACTACACCTCAGAGTACACCCTGATACTACACCACAGAGTACACCCTGATACTACACCACAGAGTGCACCCTGATACTACACCACAGAGTACACCCTGATACTACACCACAGAGTACATCCTGATACTACACGTCAGAGTACACCCTGATACTACACCACAGAGTACACCCTGATACTACACCTCAGAGTACAACCTGAACGTACTACTCATTCCATCTTAGTATCCTGAAAACAAACTAGAGCTCATTCCATCAGTATACAAATACAAACTAGAGTCATTCCATCTTAGTATCCTGATACTACACTCATTCCATCTTAGTACATCCTGATACTTCCATCACCAAATACAAAGTACACTCATTCCATCTTAGTATACCAAACAGAGCATTCCATCTTAACACTGGGCAAACAGAGCTCATTCCATCTTAGTATCCTGAAATACAAACTAACTCATTCCATCTTAGTATCCTGAACAAACTAAAGCTCATTCCATCTTAGTATCCTGAAATACAAACCAGAGCTCATTCCATCTTAGTATCCTGAAATACAAACTAAAGCTCATTCCATCTCAGTATCCTGAAAAACAAATTTAATCTCAAAACATGACATGACCATGAGAATCGATAGAACATTGCTCAGAGATGCACAAAAAATATATAACATTAAAAAATGGGTGAAATAAATAAATCAACAGGGTTCACCTGTTTTTTATAAACATATTTTGTTTGTAATAGGATGGACGATCTCATCTTCCACTGAACAAAAATATAAACGCAACTTGAGGTCGACCGATTAATCGGAATGGCTGATTAATTAGGGCCGATTTCAAGGTTTTCATAACAATCGGTAATCTGTATTTTTGGACACCGATCATGGCCAATTACATTGCATTCCACGAGGAGACTGCGTTGCAGGCTGACTACCTGTTCTTCAAGCATTGCGCTGTTTATGACTTCTAGCCTATCAACTCCCGAGATTAGGCTGGCAATACTAAAGTACCAATTAGAACATCCAATAGTCAAAGGTATATGAAATACAAATGGTATAGAGAGAAATAGTCCTATAATTCCTATAATAACTACAACCTTAAACTTCTTACCTGGGAATATTGAAGACTCAGGAACCACCAGCTTTCATATGTTCTCATGTTCTGAGCAAGGAACTGAAACGTTAGCTTTTTTACATGGCACATACTGCACTTTTACTTTCTTCTCCAACACTGTGTTTTTGCATTGTTTAAACCAAATTGAACATGTTTTATTATTTATTTGAGACTAAATTGATTTTATTGATGTACTATATTAACTTAAAACTAAAGTGTTCATTGTTCATTCAGTATTGTTGTAATTGTCATTATTACAAATATATATATAAAAATCGGCAGATTAATCGGGATCGGCTTTTTTTGGTCCTCGTTATCGGCGTTGAAAAATCATAATCGGTCGACCTCTAAACGCAACATGAAATATTTTCAAAGATATTACTGAGTTACAGTTCATATAAGGAAATCAGTCAATTGTGATAAATTCATTAGGCCCTAATCAATGGATTTCACATGACTGGGCAGGGGCACATTAATGGGTGGGACTGGGAGTGGATAGGCCCACCCAATTGGCAGCCAGGTCCAGCCAATCAGAATGAGTTTTTCCCCACAAAAGGCATTATTAGAAATACTCCTCGGCCAATAGAAATACTCCTCGGCCAACAGACCCAGGTACTGTAACTCGGCCAACAGGACCAGGTACTGTGTGTGTGTGTGTGTGTGTGTGTGTGTGTGTGTGTGTGTGTGTGTGTGTGTGTGTGTGTGTGTGTGTGTGTGTGTGTGTGTGTGTGTGTGTGTGTGTGTGTGTGTGTGTGTCCAGTACCTCAGCCAGCAGAATGACCCTCTTGCCGTCGGGCCAGATCACATGGTCCACCTGAGAACGCACCCTTTCCCAGGTGAGCTCCGGGCTCCGCAGGCTGGCCTAGATGGGAGAGAGACCAGACACAGTGGTTAGTGACAGAGCAGCAGACCACCCACACCAACCCACCCAACCAAAAGTAACTCACCACATCAATCTCAGTATTGGAATGTCCCATGTTGCAGACTATACAACCGTTCTTAATCCGATCCAGCTGGTCTCTGGTCACCACGTTCTTATTGCCTGAGTGACATCAAGACACCAACGTAGTCAGAACACTCCTTGCTCATCTGAGCTCTGATTGAAATGTACATTGTTAGGTAAGTCATCGGTAGTACAGAGAGAGAGAAAGGGACAGAGAGAGACAGAGAGAGAGACAGAGAGAGATAGAGAGAGAGGCAGAGAGAGAGAGAGAGAGAGAGAGAGATAGAGAGGCAGAGAGAGAGAGAGAGAGAGAGAGACAGAGAGAGAGCCAGAGAGAGGCAGAGAGAGAGAGACAGAGACAGAGAGGCAGAGAGAGAAGCAGAGAGAGAGGCAGAGAGAGAGGCAGAGAGAGAGAGGCAGAGAGAGAGATAGAGAGAATAATGACTGCAATCTGTTATGAAGTGAGTCACCAACTGGTTTGATAAAGACACTGCGTGGTTTAAACAGGTGACGTCTGGTGGGATAAAGCTGAGTCATAAACATGGACATCTGCTGGGGCATTTCAATTTGAAGATACAGGGTGTTTTATGTTTGTATGATTATCAGAGTGGAATTGAATGAATCCGTCTGCTTTCTGGGACCACTGTGCTTCCGCTTGCCCCTCGAGGCTGAGTTACTGGAAAGACATTTTGTGACAACTGATGTTGTGAAAAATGACTTTATGAATATATATATGTATCAATCAAATCACAAATGTATGTATAAATATATATAAATTATTGCTTTGATTGATTGAGAATATATATATATACATTTTTGATTGGATTGATACATATATATTCATACAACATCAGTTGTCATATATATATATATAAATGATTGATGTGATTGGTTTCTAGTTTACCTGTGCAGGTTATCACAATATCCATCTGCCGAATGACTTCATTCAGCTTGACCACCCTGAACCCATCCATGCTATCGTATTGGAGAGAAATCATCCACAGACATTATGCTCATTATGACCACCACTGTAGTATTGTAAAAAATATATATATATATTTTAAGAAGAGTAAAATGTGGCCCTGAGGTTTCTTACCAGCCCTGCAGGGCACAGATGGGGTCTATCTCTGTGATGCAGACGATGGCTCCCATAGCCTTCAGAGCAGAACAGCAACCCTTACCCACCTCTCCGTAACCACACACAACCACCTGTTTCCCTCCAAACATCACATCAGTGGTCCTCTTCAAACTACAGCAAGAAGGGAAATACATTTGTGACAACTATCACAAACTAAAAAATAAAATAAAAAACATTCTGTTCTGCTTGGGGACATATTTGTGATTCCATAGAGGAAGATTATTTCATGTCTAAGTAGAGAACGAACAGTTGTTAATGTTACCATGACAACTCCCTGTCCAGGATGGACTCTCTACAGTAGTAGTTACTGTACTATATTCTACATGACAACTCCCTGTCCAGGATGGACTCTCTACAGTAGTAGTTACTGTACTATATTCTACATGACAACTCCCTGTCCAGGATGGACTCTCTGCAGCAGTAGTTACTGTACTATATTCTACATGACAACTCCCTGTCCAGGATGGACTCTCTGCAGCAGTAGTTACTGTACTATATTCTACATGACAACTCCCTGTCCAGGATGGACTCTCTACAGTAGTAGTTACTGTACTATATTCTACATGACAACTCCCTGTCCAGGATGGACTCTCTGCAGTAGTAGTTACTGTACTATATTCTACATGACAACTCCCTGTCCAGGATGGACTCTCTGCAGTAGTAGTTACTGTACTATATTCTACATGACAACTCCCTGTCCAGGATGGACCCTCTACAGTAGTAGTTACTGTACTATATTCTACATGACAACTCCCTGTCCAGGATGGACTCTCTGCAGTAGTAGTTACTGTACTATATTCTACATGACAACTCCCTGTCCAGGATGGACCCTCTACAGTAGTAGTTACTGTACTATATTCTACATGACAACTCCCTGTCCAGGATGGACTCTCTACAGCAGTAGTTACTGTACTATATTCTACATGACAACTCCCTGTCCAGGATGGACTCTCTACAGTAGTAGTTACTGTACTATATTCTACATGACAACTCCCTGTCCAGGATGGACTCTCTACAGTAGTAGTTACTGTACTATATTCTACATGACAACTCCCTGTCCAGGATGGACTCTCTGCAGTAGTAGTTACTGTACTATATTCTACATGACAACTCCTGTCCAGGATGGACTCTCTACAGTAGTAGTTACTGTACTATATTCTACATGACAACTCCCTGTCCAGGATGGACTCTCTGCAGCAGTAGTTACTGTACTATATTCTACATGACAACTCCCTGTCCAGGATGGACTCTCTACAGTAGTAGTTACTGTACTATATTCTACATGACAACTCCCTGTCCAGGATGGACTCTCTGCAGCAGTAGTTACTGTACTATATTCTACATGACAACTCCCTGTCCAGGATGGACTCTCTACAGTAGTAGTTACTGTACTATATTCTACATGACAACTCCCTGTCCAGGATGGACTCTCTGCAGTAGTAGTTACTGTACTATATTCTACATGACAACTCCCTGTCCAGGATGGACTCTCTACAGTAGTAGTTACTGTACTATATTCTACATGACAACTCCCTGTCCAGGATGGACTCTCTGCAGTAGTAGTTACTGTACTATATTCTACATGACAACTCCCTGTCCAGGATGGACTCTCTACAGTAGTAGTTACTGTACTATATTCTACATGACAACTCCCTGTCCAGGATGGACTCTCTGCAGCAGTAGTTACTGTACTATATTCTACATGACAACTCCCTGTCCAGGATGGACTCTCTACAGTAGTAGTTACTGTACTATATTCTACATGACAACTCCCTGTCCAGGATGGACTCTCTGCAGCAGTAGTTACTGTACTATATTCTACATGACAACTCCCTGTCCAGGATGGACTCTCTACAGTAGTAGTTACTGTACTATATTCTACATGACAACTCCCTGTCCAGGATGGACTCTCTACAGTAGTAGTTACTGTACTATATTCTACATGACAACTCCCTGTCCAGGATGGACTCTCTACAGTAGTAGTTACTGTACTATATTCTACATGACAACTCCCTGTCCAGGATGGACTCTCTACAGTAGTAGTTACTGTACTATATTCTACATGACAACTCCTCCTCACCCGTCCAGGATGGACTCTCTGCAGCAGTAGAGGTTGTCAAACTTCTGCTTGGTAACCGAATCGTTCACATTCATGGCCGGGACACACAGCTTGCCTGCCTTGGACAGCTGGTACAACCTGAGAATAAATAAAGTAAAGACATAAAGCCACAGACTAACGGAGAATAAACTGGACCAATGATTTGTTTTTTAAATCAAAAAATGTCTCTTTCTAACCTGTGGACTCCAGTGACACTCTCCTCCACGATGCCCTGAGCCTTCTTAAACACGCTGGGGTACTTCTTATAAACCCAGTGGGTCAGATCCCCTCCGTCATCCAGAATCTAACAATGACAGCACAATGGTAATATATATATATATATTAAATGGTGAAGTCAACAATCACCTTCCACAGTAGGGCTGGGGCATCACTACATGATCAATGTCAAGCAGACCTTGTGGGCGAATGTGTGTGCATTTCCATTATCTGAAATACCTAAGGTGTGCATGATTTTGCTTGCCTGGTATGGAGTTTTCAGTATTGCGACAATTCCAATGGTTCAATTGTTCCTGGTAACTTAAATCAAGCACGTCTCAAGTGCATACATACAATAAATATTTGACCCCAGCTCTGACGTAAAATCAATTATTGAATAGTTTAGCATTTAGGTACCATGTTGGCCTGCCAGCCTTCTTTGTTGACACAGCGGTCGATGCACCACCAAAAATCATCCTCTGACTCGCCCTTCCATGCAAACACAGGCACCCCTGTTGGGGAGAGGAGAGAGAGAGAGAAAGAAGAGGCTATCATTTATTATGACTGGGGGAGAGGGACGAGGATGAGGATGAAACTATTAGGGTAGGGGGAAAGAGAGAGAGAGACACACAGAGACAGAAAGACAAAAAAAAGAAAGACAAAGAGAGAGACAGAAAGACAAAGAAAGAGAAAGAGAGAGACAGAAAGACAAAGCAAGAGACAGAAAGAGAGAGAGACAGAAAAAAATAGACAGAGACATAGAGAAAGAGACAGAGAGAGAGAGAGAGAGAGAGAGAGAGAGACAGAAAGAGAGACAGAAAGAGAGACAGAAAGAGAGACAGAAAGAGAGACAGAAAGAGAGAGACAGGAAGAGAGAGGGAGAGAAATAAAGAGAGAGAGAGAGAGAGAGAGAGAGACAGAGACAGAGAGAGAGCGAGAGACAGAAAGAAAGAGAGAGACACACAGAGACAGAAAGACAAAAAAAAGAAAGACAAAGAGAGAGACAGAAAGACAAAGAAAGAGAAAGAAAGAGAGAGACAGAAAGACAAAGCAAGAGACAGAAAGAGAGAGAGACAGAAAAAAATAGACAGAGACATAGAGAAATAGAGACAGAGAGAGAGAGAGAGAGAGAGAGAGAGAGAGAGAGAGAGAGAGACAGAAAGAGAGACAGAAAGAGAGACAGAAGAGAGACAGAAAGAGACAGAAGAGAGACAGAAAGAAAGAGGCAGGAAGAGAGAGGGAGAGAAAGAAAGAGGAAGAGAGAGAGAGAGCGAGAGACAGAAAGAAAGAGACAGGAAGAGAGAGGGAGAGAAATAAAGAAAGAAACAGGAAGAGAGAGGGAGAGAAATAAAGAGAGAGAGAGAGAGAGAGAGAGAGAGAGAGAGAGAGAGAGAGAGAGAGAGAGAGAGAGAGAGAGAGAGAGACAGACAGAAAGAGAGAGACAGGAAGAGAGAGGGAGAGAAATAAAGAAAGAGACAGGAAGAGAGAGGGAGAGAAATAAAGAGAGAAAGAGAGAGAGCGAGAGACAGAAAGAAAGAGACAGGAAGAGAGAGGGAGAGAAATAAAGAAAGAGACAGGAAGAGAGAGGGAGAGAAATAAAGAGAGAGAGAGAGAGAGAGAGACAGAAAGAGAGAGACAGGAAGAGAGAGGGAGAGACAGAAAGAAAGAGGCAGGAAGAGAGAGGGAGAGAAAGAAAGAGAGAAAGAGAGAGGAAGAGAGAGGGAGAGAAAGAAAGAGGAAGAGAGAGCGAGAGAGTAAAAGAGAGAGAGAGGGTCCACTATGTGATGTGTGTTCTTACCAGTCTCTGCCAGGGCAGCCGCCACCTCGTTCTGAGTAGAGTAGATGTTACAGGCTGTCCAACGACACTGAGCTCCAAGAGCTACCAGGGTCTCTATCAGAACCTGGGGGCAACACACAAACACGATAAGCTCCTACATTGAGGTAAATGTAAACCATAAAAAATAACACCAAAATCTATCTATCAAGCTGTAATCTGACATGTCTGGAGCAAAGTGCTTTAAGCGAAGCTGTTCATCATCACTGAATGTTTGATTCATTTGACAATCAGGAAAGGCAAAGACAGTATGATTGTATTACTGGAAGAGGCAGAAACAACAACAAAAAGCCACTATCTTTGCCCCAGTCAGAGGCTTCTCATATACTGTAGGTCTATGGATCTAAGATGGTGTATGGTGGAGGAGAAAGCAAGATAACCTACTGCAGTCTGAGCTGTGATGTGGGTGCAGCCCACTATCTTCGCCCCAGCTAGAGGCTTCTCAGCCTGGGCTCTCTTCCTCAGGGAGATCAGGGCTGACATATCTGTGTGTGGGGGGGGGGAATACAGAGAGCGGGATAGAGGTGAGAGGTTAAGGATTTGGATGTGGGAGAGCAAAACAGTGAATGAGAGATTAAAACGGTAATATCTTATGTTTCACCAAGTCTTGGATGAACGACGACATTACGAACATACAACTTGCGGGTTATACACTCTATCGACGGGATAGAACAGCAGACTCTGGTAAGACACGGGGCGAGGGCCGTTGCATATGTGTAAACAGCTGGTGCACGATATCTAAGGAAGTCTCGAGGTTTTGCTCGCCTGAGGTAGAGCATCTCATGATAAGCTGTAGACAACACTATCAACCTAGATTATTTTTTCTTCTGAATTTTTCATAGTTGTCTACATACCACCACAGACGGATGCTGTCACTAAAACCGAAACTAAATGAGCTGTATAAGGCCATAAGCAAACAGGAAAACGCTCGTCCAGACGCAGCACTCCTAGTGGCCGGGGACTTTAATGCAGGAAACTTAAATCAGTTTTACCTAATTTCTATCAGCATATTAAATGTGCAACCAGAGGGAAAACAATTCTAGACCACCTTTACTCCACAAACAGAGAAGCGTACAAAGCTCTCCCTCGCCCTCCATTTGACAAATCTGACCATAATTATATCCTCCTGATTCCTGCTTACCAGCAAAATAATTAAGCAGGAAGCACCAGTGACTCGGTCTATAAAAAAAGTGGTCAGATCAAGCAGATGCTAAACTACAGGACTGTTTTGCTTGCACAGACTGGAATATGTTCCGGGATTCTTCCGATGGCATTGAGGAGTACACCACATTAGTCACTGGCTTTATCAATAAGTGCATTGAGGATGTCTTCCCCACAGTGACCGTACGTACATATCCCAACCAGAAGCCATAGATTACAGGGAACATTCACACCGAGCTAAAGGGTAGAGCTGCGGCTTTTAAGGAGTGGAAGCATATAAGAACCCAGAAGATTATAAGAAATCCCGCTATGCCCTCTGCCAAACCATCAAACAGGCAAAGCAACAACAGAGGACTAAGATTGAATCGTACTATACCGGCAGCGACGCTCGTTGGATGTGGCAGGGCTTGCAAACTACTACAGACTACAAAGGGAAGCACAGCCGAGAGCTGCCCAGTGACATGAGCCTACCAGACAAGCTAAATAACTTCTATGCTCGCTTCGAGGCAAGTAACACTGAAACATGCATGAGAGCATCAGCTGTTCCGGACGACTGTGTGATAACGCTCTCCACAGCCGATGTGAGTAAGACCTCTAAACAGGTCAGCATTCACAAGGCCGCAGGGCCAAACAGATTACCAGGACGTGTACTGCGAGCATGCGCTGACCAACCGGCAAGCGTCTTCACTGACATTTTCAACCTCCCTGCCTGAGTCTGTAATCGCAACATGTTTCAAGCAGACCACCATAGTTCCTGTGCCTAAGAACACTAAGATAACCTGCCTAAATGACTACCGACCCATAGCACTCATGTCTGTAGCCATGACATGCTTCGAAAGGCTTGTCATGGCTCACATCAACACCATTATCCCAGAAACCCTAGACCCACTCCAATTTGCATACCGCACCAACAGATCCACAGATGATGCAATCTCTATTGCACTCCACATTGCCCTTTCACACCTGGACAAAAGGAACACCTATGTGAGAATGCTATTCATTGACTACAGCTCAGCCTTCAACACCATAGTGCCCTCAAAGCTCAACACTAAGCTAAGGACCCTGGGACTAAACACATCTGCCACGCTGATCCTCAACACGGGGACCCCTCAGGGGTGCGTGCTCAGTACCCTTCTGTACTCTTGTTCACTCATGACTGCACGGCCAGGCACGACTCCAACACCATCATTAAGTTTGCTGATGACACAACAGCGGTAGGCCTGATCACGACAACGATGAGACAGCCTATAGGGAGGAGGTCAGAGACCTGACAGTGTGGTGCAAGGACAACAACCTCTTCCTCAATGTGATCAAAACAAAGGAAATGATTGTGGACTACATGATGATTGTGGACTACCTCGACAAAATCTATTCCCCCTCAGGAGACTGAAAAGATTTGTCATGGGCCCCTAGATGAAATCCTGAGGAGGACCAGGACCTCTATACCAGGCACACCTCCCATTCTCATCGATGGGGCTGTAGTGGAGCAGGTTGAGAGCTTCAAGTTCATTGGCATCGACATCAAGAAACTATCATGGCCCAAGCACACCAAGACAGTTGTGAAGAGGGCTCGACAAAATCTATTCCCCCTCAGGAGACTGAAAAGATTTGTCATGGGCCCCTAGATCCTCAAAACGTTTTACAGCTGCACCATCGAGAGCATCCTGACGGGTTGCATCACTGCCTGGTATGGCAACTGCTCGGCCTCCGACTGCAAGGCACAACAGAGTGCCAAGCTTCGTGCCATCCAGGACCTCTATACCAGGCAGTGTCAGAGGAAGGCCCTAAAACTCCTCCACATTAACTCTGTACCGTAATACCCTGTATATAGCCTCCACATTGACTCTGTACCGTAATACCCTGTATATAGCCTCCACATTGACTCTGTACCGGTAAACCTATATATAACCTCCACATTGTCTCTGTACCGTAATACCCTGTATATAACCTCCACATTGTCTCTGTACCGTAATACCTCCACATTGTATATAGCCTCCACATTGACTCTGTACCGTAATCCACATTGTCCTGTATATAGCCTCCACATTGTCTCTGTACCGTAATACCCTGTATATAGCCTCCACATTGACTCTGTACCGTAATACCCTGTATATAGCCTCCACATTGTCTCTGTACCGTAATACCCTGTATATAGCCTCCACATTGACTCTGTACCGTAATACCCTGTATATAGCTCAGGCTATTGTTATTTACTGCTGCTCTTTATTTATTATTTTCTCTTCCTTTTTTTGGTGTTTATTTTCTTAAAACTGCATTGTTGTTAAGTATGTAAGTAAGCATTTTCTGTATCCGGGCGCATGTGACAAATACAATTTGTTTTGTTTTAAGATGAGGATAGGAGAAGCAGGATTAAATATGAAAAATAGGCAAAAAGATAATGACAGATGGAGCACAATTGTGACACGTTTCAGGAAACTAGGCGTGTGTCGCTGGTCACCACTTCACAGCCATTTGAACATAATCTTTTTAATTTTTTAAAATCAAAATACATTTTTGGGGCAGAAATGCCTTCTGGAACATGTGAACTTTCATGTGCCTTAATAAGAAACGTGTATGCCATTTGTAAATATGAGTAAAATTGTTAAATTACGAGCCTAGTTGGTTTAGCCGCAGAAAAACCCAGCAACCTTCCCGCTAGCTATGATTGGCTGAGATGATGAGTGGGCTGGACATGCCGAGAGATGAGTTTGGTTTGGTCTGCCATATAGCACTCTTCTGTCTATTTGAGCTGGTTTGGGGCAACCATGTGGGGCAACCAACTTTAGACCGTCCCCTCGCCCATACCCGGATGCGAACTAGGGACCCTCTGCACACATTAACAACTGTCACCCACCGAAGCATCGTTATCCATCGCTCCACAAAAGCCGCGGCCCTTGCAGAGCAAGGGGAACCACTACTTCAAGGTCTCAGAGCAAGTGACGTCACCGATTGAAACGCTATTTAGCGCGCACTGCTAACTAAGCTAGCACCGCTAACTAAGCTAGCACCGCTAACTAAGCTAGCTGTTTCACATTCGTTACACATGGCATCCATGACAGGGAGAAGTGTACAAACATGATGTATACGGACGGGTAAGATAGTCTAACTAGCTACATTTTCAGATATTACACATTTCTAATTTTGACAAAGTATTTTTATTTCAAGTTAAAGTGTACTGTTAGCTAGCTAGCTAGCGTTAACTGAATGGCTCGCTAGCTAACGTTACGTTTATGATCTTATTATTCGTATCTTAGAGCCATTTGCTTTGCTTGTTATAGCCTAATGCTGGGTAGTAACGTCATGAGTTGTGATTATGGTTAATTGTTAATTGCTGACTGCTATAGTGTGTGGTCATCCACACCCCCTCCCAAAATGGGTGCTGTGCCATTTTTTATATATTATATAAAGGACCCTTGCATTACTGCGTGTACTGTTAGCCAGTTAGCTTGGGTGCTTGACTGCTGTGGTTAGGACAGACATAGATCCAGAAACATAAAGAGATTGGTGATGTGTAAATCTAGTAAATCCAGAACAGTAGGTACCATAGTCCATTTAATGGGTCAACTTTAAGACAACAGGTCAAAATGCAGATATTGTTGTATGTTATCTGCAGTGAGCTCCCATTTCATGTCTTAATAAAGGACTCCACTATGCAAGTGTCCATTTTTTTTAAATGTCACTGCGGGAACTGTTAGCCAGTTAGCTTGGGTGCTTGACTGCTGTGGTTAGGACAGAACGCTCGGATCAACCTTAAAGAGATTGGTGGAGCTAAAGCTTAAAGAGGGTGTGAACGATGCTGAACAGGTGTAGACAAAGAAGAGCTCTTCAGTAGGTACCAAAACTTTCAAAGGCCATTTTCTCAAAAGTGAAGTTACAAGTTTATCAACCTTCTTAGCAGAATTACTTTCCCATTGTTCCTCAAATGCAGTATATGATATACCATGTTGTAGCCTTGTGTATCTGCTTTTATCCAATGTAAAAAAACACCATTTCTAATTTCACAATTGATGTAAAACCACATGCTCCTCTACATATGCTTGTAGTAGGCTTATTAAACCAGAGTAAATGCAACAGCAAAACAGCTGTTTATACAAGGCACAGGCAGCAGTTCTAGGACCACTTACAGAGCACTTCCTCATCATCTAGGTCTGCACAGCCTGAGAGATACTGTCTATACAACCAGAGAGAGATACTGTCTATTAAACCAGAGGACTACGGTTTATACAACCAGAGAGAGATACTGTCTATTAAACCAGAGGACTACGGTTTATACAACCAGAGAGAGATACTGTCTATTAAACCAGAGGACTACGGTTTATACAACCAGAGAGAGATACTGTCTATTAAACCAGAGGACTACGGTTTATACAACCAGAGTCTATTAAACCAGAGATACTGTACTATTAAACCAGAGGACTACGGTTTATACAACCAGAGAGAGATACTGTCTATTAAACCAGAGGACTACGGTTTATACAACCAGAGAGAGATACTGTCTATTAAACCAGAGGACTATTAAACCAGGTTTATACAACCAGAGAGAGATACTGTCTATTAAACCAGAGGACTACGGTTTACTACGGTTTATACAACCAGAGAGAGATACTGTCTATTAAACCAGAGGACTACGGTTTATACAACCAGAGAGAAATACTGTCTATTAAACCAGAGGACTACGGTTTCTACAACCAGAGAGAGATACTGTCTATTAAACCAGAGGACTACGGTTTATACAACCAGAGAGAGATACTGTCTATTAAACCAGAGGACTACGGTTTATACAACCAGAGAGAGATACTGTCTATTAAACCAGAGGACTACTGTCTTACAACCAGAGAGAGATACTGTCTATTAAACCAGAGAGAGATACTACATACAACCAGAGAGAGATACTGTCTATTAAACCAGAGGAGATACTGTTTATACAACCAGAGAGATACTGTCTATTAAACCAGAGAGAGTACTATTAAACCAGAGGATACTGTCTATTAAACCAGGAGAGATACTTATACAACCAGAGAGAGATACTGCCTATACAACCAGAGAGAGATACTGTCTATAAACCAGAGGAGATACTGTCTATTAAACCAGAGTTTGTCTATACAACCAGAGAGAGATACTGTCTATTAAACCAGAGAGACTATACAACCAGAGAGAGATACTGTCTATACAGACCAGAGAGAGATACTGTCTATTAAACCAGAGAGATGTCTATTAAACCAGAGAGACTACTGTTTATACAACCAGAGAGAGATACTGTCTATTAAACCAGAGAGAGAGATACTGTCTATACAACCAGAGAGTTTATGTCTATAAACCAGAGAGAGATACTGTCTATACAACCAGAGAGAGATACTGTCTATTAAACCAGAGGATACTGTCTATTAAACCAGAGTACTTCTATACAAACCAGAGAGAGATACCAGAGAGAGATACTGTCTATACAACCATTACTGTCTATACAACCAGAGGACTACAACCAGGTTTATACAACCAGATACTGTCTATCTTTTGTATAGATTTCTTTGATACCTACAGAGGCCCTAAAATTCAGAATCAAAAGGCTAAATGACCATCTTAAAACAATTACAAATGTCAGCTTAGTAGAACTTCCATGACTTCCATAGCAAATCATTAAGTCAAACAACGCCAGCACAGCAGAAAGAGAACACTGCTGTTTGATCTGTCTCGGGTCTAGGACCAAAAAGTTCCTTAACAGCTTCTACCCCACAAGCCATAAGACTGCTGAACAATTAATCACATGGAGCACCAGACTATTGCATTGACTGACCCCCCCCCCACCCCACCCCTCCATTTGTTTTGTACACTGCTGCTACTCACTGTTTATTATCTATGAATAGTCACTTCACCCCTACCTACATGTACACATTACCTCTAACCTGTACTCCCACACACTGACTCAGTACCGGTACCACCTGTATATAGTCTCGCTATTGTTATGTTATTGTGTCACTTTTTTATTTTTTATTATGTTTTAACTTTTGTTTATTTGGTAAATATTTTCTTAGCTCTTCTTAAAACTGCACTGTTGGTTAAGGGATTTGTAAGTAAACATTTCACGGTAAGGTCCTACACTTGTTGTATTCGGCGCATGTGACTAATAAAGTTTGATTTGATTTGTATGCTGTATCTTCTTATTACTGATGCGGAGTCGGTCCTCGGCGAGGTGCATGGCAGCTCTAAGCACTCTCTGCAGCCTCTAACCCACTGATCCTGAATCAGCACTTACACTTATCATTTTCACAATAATGAGCCCAGCCAATATAAGCTGTACTGGGCTGCCCTGATTGCAAATCTACCATAGTTGCTATCAGAACGATGACTGAAAGTGGACGCAAAGACAGTGGATGCCAGAAAGTGGATGCAAAGACAGTGGATGCCAGAAAGTGGATGCAAAGACAGTGGATGCCAGAAAGTGGATGCAAAGACAGTGGATGCCAGAAAGTGGATGCAAAGACAGTGGATGCCTGAAAATAGATGCCAGACAGTGGTAATTCCACACCTTGTTCTGCGATCTCGATCTCCCGTCTGCCGAACTCTGCCTGTTTGACGTTCTTAACACAGAAGTCGCTGCTGCCCTTGGAGTTGGCCTGGGCCTTGTCCCGAGGAGAGGTCTCGTCATCTGAGCTGTCTGAGTAGGATGCAGCTGGACATTGTGTTGGTGGGGGGGGGACAAAGAGTCAGAGACACATAAGGAAGTGATTTCTGGTCTACCAGCCTATAGCAGGCAGTGTAGTGTAGTAGCTTGACATGGTCTTTTACATCAGTTGAATAATAGAAGGATTGTCAGCTAATAACAGATGCATGATCCTCTGAGGACTGAGGACTTTTGTTACCTTGTTAATCACCAGCACCTATTGGTGTGTGTGTGTGTGTGTGTGTGTGTGTGTGTGTGTGTGTGTGTGTGTGTGTGTGTGTGTGTGTGTGTGTGTGTGTGTGTGTGTGTGTGTGTGTGTGTGTGTGTGTGTGTGTGTGTGTGTGTGTGTGTGTGTGTGTGTGTGTGTACCATGTGTGTACCGTGTGGGTGTGTGTGTGTGTGTGTACCGTGTGTGTGTGTGTGATCTACCTGAGCTGTAGCTATCTGTGGAGGACTGGGAGATGGAGCGAGAGAGGGAGCGCCGGCCAGCCTTAGTGGGGTACTTCTGAAACTCCTGTTTATCCTCCGCGTTAGCAAACTGGATCTGAAGAAGAAGGGGGGAGGGCATGAGTTACTCGCCTGCTGACATTATGGTGTAAACTTTATTCAGTGAGATGGGGTGAGTCAGAGATAGTCAGTGAGCCTGTCGTGAGTCAGAGATAGTCAGAGATAGTCAGTGAGCCTGTAGTGAGTCAGAGATACAGTCAGATATAGTCAGTGATCCTGTAGTGAGTCAGAGATAGTCAGTGATCCTGTAGTGAGTCAGAGATACAGTCAGAGATACAGTCAGAGAGCCTGTAGTGGGTCAGATATACAGTCATATATACAGTCAGAGAGCCTGTAGTGGGTCAGATATACAGTTATATATACAGTCAGAGAGCCTGTAGTGGGTCAGATATACAGTCAGTGACATTGAATTTCCAACTATGGACATTTATGTAGATATGTTACAGTGTTTAATGAGGAGGGGACCAGATCTATGGAGTTCTATGGAGATCTGCTATAATATTTGGGAGGACAGTAGTTCTCCGGGAACAGAGTTGGAGTGAAAACATTACAGGAGGGTAGCAGACGGTCAAGTGCAGCGTCTGGTTGCTCCTCATTACACACCACAGACCAGCAGCTTCTGGTTGCTCCTTATTACACACCACAGACCAGCAGCTTCTGGTTGCTCCTCATTACACACCACAGACCAGCAGCGTCTGGTTGCTCCTCATTACACACCACAGACCAGCAGCGTCTGATTGCTCCTCATTACACACCACAGACCAGCAGCGTCTGATTGCTCCTCATTACACACCACAGACTAGCAGCTTCTGGTTGCTCCTCATTACACACCACAGACCAGCAGCTTCTGGTTGCTCCTCATTACACACCACAGACCAGCAGCGTCTGATTGCTCCTCATTACACACCACAGACCAGCAGCTTCTGGTTGCTCCTCATTACACACCACAGACCAGCAGCGTCTGGTTGCTCCTCATTACACACCACAGACCAGCAGCGTCTGGTTGCTCCTCATTACACACCACAGACCAGCAGCGACTGGTTGCTCCTCATTACACACCACAGACCAGCAGCGTCTGGTTGCTCCTCATTACACACCACAGACCAGCAGCGTCTGGTTGCTCCTCATTACACACCACAGACCAGCAGCGTCTGGTTGCTCCTCATTACACACCACAGACCAGCAAATATTATTTACATCATCAACATATGAATCACTACAAAACTTATTGTATGACCTCTTATACACTATAGTAGGCCCAGCCTGACCTCTTATACACTATATTAGACCCAGCCTGACCTCTTATACACTATATTAGGCCCCACCTGACCTCTTATACACTATAGTAGGCCCAGCCTTTGTAACTTTGGTTTTCCTAGATATGGCTACTATATTGTGATCACTACATCCTATGGATCTGGATACTGCTTTAAAGCACATTTCTGCAGCATTACTAAATATGTGATCAATACATGTTGATGATGTCATTCCTGTGCTGTTTGTAAACACCCTGGTAGGTTGACTGATAACCTGATCCAGGCTGCAGGCACTGGTAACAGTCGAAGTTGTTTCTTGAGTGGGCAGCTGGATGAAAGCCAGACAATATTTAAAAATGACCCAGAATATATACTTCTCTGTTGATGTCAGAATATATACTTCTCTGTTGATGTCAGAATATATACTTCTCTGTTGATGTCAGAATATATACTTCTCTGTTGATGTCAGAATATATACTTCTCTGTTGATACATTATCAAGCATTTCACACATGTTATCCAGATACTGACTGTTAACACTTGGTGGTCTATAGCAGCTTCCCACCAGAATGGGCTTTAGGTGAGGCAGGTGAACCTGTAGCCATATTACTTCAACAGTATTTAACATTAGATCGTCTCTAAGCTTTACAGGAATGTGGTTCTGAATATAAACAGCAACACCTCCCCCGTTGGCATTTCTGTCTTTTCGGTCGATGTTAGAACCGTGTATCCACTGTATCTTCAAATGTATTATCTAAGTGAGTTTCAGAGATACATGATCGGGGATTCATAAATTAAATGACTTACATTGTGTTTGCCAATGCCCCTAAGATCATGTACATTTGATGCAGCATTATGACGACTCATTGTCACAACGGTAGGGATTGAACTGAGCTGGTCTTGGATCATTTACCAGTCATTGTTTCAACGCAGCCTTGAAATGCATGGACAGAGTCCAGGAGCCAAGATGATTTGGAAGGACTCAGTCATTCCTGTAGAGTATGTTCTGTTTCCAGAAGGTGTCAAAGTCATCTACAAAAGAGACTCCAGCAGAGCTACAGTCTTTTAGCCAGATGTGTAATCTGCGGCCCAACGATGGTACTGGACCTGAAATTATTGGCCATTTTTTTGTTGTCTTTTAATGCTAAAATCACTTCTTTAAAATCCATTTTCAAATGTTCCGAGCTAGCTCTTCTGATGTAATTTGACCCCACATGGACTACGACAGTGTCATCTCGCGGCGCCTGTCGTAGAACAGTCGGAAGCAGCCTTGTTATGTCCTGTACTTGTGCTCCTGGGTAGAACAGGGTTTTTGCCTTGGGGACTGAGATGTTTATAACCATAGAGCTGCCTATGATGACAGCTTGTGATGTTGAATGGGCTGGTCTATCAGGCAGCCTCACGGTCTGGTGAGAGGATCTGAACACGAGGTAGAAGCCACCGGAGAGGGAGACAGAACCGAGGACGAAAAAGCAGATACCTCCAGATCCGATCTTGATTGGGAAGCCACCAAGGAAGAAGGTGCCGGAACCTCTGGATCCAGGGTGGCACAGCTGTTTCTGGTCTGTGTCAGTTCCATGCTCAACATCTCCATGGAGACCCCCGTTGCCAAAGGATGCCTTCTTCGACTTTCACGGCGAGTGACGTACCTCCATGGATGTTTGGTTTGGTCGAGAACAGCTCCGTTCTCTAGGGAAGGGGGAGGCTGTGGACAGCCGACACGGCAGCGAAACTTCCAGCAGACCAGAGCAGCGTCCGGCTACTAGGGTAGAAAAATAAAAAGTAGGTGGGTGTGGGTTCTCCTGTAGTTTATGTAGGTTTGCTACTTGCTTGTTAAGAGGAGCTACTTCGCTCCTGTAGTCCTCCGCAAGCTAGCAGTTGCTACATTGATGGCATAGAAGGCCCTTCAGTTGATACATTGAAAGTCAGTGCGGTCCACATTGTCCCGGAACAAAGCAAAGCAAACACAGCTCCTGTAATGCTGGAAACATTCAATAGCGGCCCCCATTTGAGACCGCAGACTCAGCTAGGCTAGCTATGCTTTCGCGTCTCTCCCCCTACATTGAATCTGGCAGAATCCCGGGACAGATGGCAGCACTCACAGCAATTTAGCCCAGAGCCGCATGAATCAAAATAAAATAAAAGTATATAAAACAACTTTGTCAGCTTTTAAACAGAGGTCTTTATTTCAGGTTTCGCTGTTTGACAGCGTTCAACAACAACAAACCTACAGGAGGGTAGCTGTCCAGAAACAGGGTTGGAGAGTAAACCTACAGGAGGGTAGCTGTCCAGAAACAGGGTTGGAGAGTAAACCTACAGGAGGGTAGCTGTCCAGAAACAGGGTTGGAGAGTAAACCTACAGGAGGGTATCTCTCCAGGAACGGAGAGTAAACCTACAGGAGGGTATCTGTCCAGAAACAGGGTTGGAGAGTAAACCTACAGGAGGGTAGCTGTCCAGAAACAGGGTTGGAGAGTAAACCTACAGGAGGGTAGCTGTCCAGAAACAGGGTTAAAGAGTAAACTTACAGGAGGGTAGAGGTACTTACAGTACCTATATAACATGTTCCTAAACCTGACATACTTCACATCAAATGTATATAACCAAATAAAAGGGATTAACAGTACATTTCCTGACGGTAGGCTACCACATGAGCATTCATCAAAGTGCATTGTGGGCCGCCATTGTAAAGCCTAGGCTACTAGTCTACTTCGTGGGGATAGGAGGGTGGCAAAAAAAATACATCTTTCCTCGGGCAGCATATCGACCAGGACCAGGCCTAATCAGCACCGATTAGTCTATAAATTAAGAAGAGATACGATATCAAATTATACCATGCCAGGTTGGATAAGAGCGTCTGCTAAATGACTTAAATGTAAATGTAATGTAAATGGATAAGATTGGCGCATTGTCCATTTGACACAACGTTAGCACATTCTAGGCCTCAGAGCCAGAACAACCTTGTCGACTGCTGTTGAATAATTAACGAATACGTCAGACACATCCAACTTCTTTTTTTTTTTAAACACCAATTCATTTATTTATTTACTAGCAAGCAATGAAAATGTGCAGTGTATGAAAGAAAGTCCACACGTCAAATTATTTTTTGACTTGAAGCTCCATAGAGCCTACAGCTCTTAGCTGCTGGAGCATCAGAGGACAGGTGGAGAGAGGAGGAGATATAGAGAGTTTTATAGAAAGACTAAGTTAGCAAAACAACCGCTTATAATCTTTAGTAAACACTCCAATTAATTAAATCAAGTTTATTTACACAACAATTATTTTTAAACGGTTTCATGACAGGTTTCATCTATTTAACTGTCAGTTACACAGTTATTCAATTACTGTCACAGCCTTCAGCCCTGTTTATACTTGGTTCTAACATGCTGCCTTTGTCCTGATCTTGTCCACATTCCGATTGTGCCCACATTGTTTTATACAGGTTCAGACCATTAAAAGACATTGTGATCTTCCTGGTAGTCAAGCATTGTGTTTCGATATCAATCCGATGTAAAAAAAAAAAAAAGATCTGGATCTGAACTATTAAAATCATTATACTGGTCTCAAAAAATGATTGACAGGTAACACCATTGAATAGTCCTAAAATATATTAATTAATCTTATTTTGAAAAGAGAACCTGGTCACAATGTTGACACAGTGGAAGGAGAAGAGACACATTTTATTACAACGTGTAAACGGGACAAACCTCGACCAGATAGTAATTGGATCATATTGATCATGGCACGAAACTCACTTGTTAGCACAAGGCTATAGTTTCTGTAAATATAAAGACAAATCAGATTGTATTTGACCAGAACTTACTGCATTCCTTTCTTCATTGTTTATTTCACATTTATTTAACCAGGTAGGCTAGTTGAGAACACCTTTATTTAACCAGGTAGTCTAGTTGAGAACACCTATATTTAACCAGGTAGGCCAGTTGAGAACACCTTTATTTAACCAGGTAGGCCAGTTGAGAACACCTTTATTTAACCAGGTAGGCTAGTTGAGAACACCTTTATTTAACCAGGTAGGCCAGTTGAGAACACCTTTATTTAACCAGGTAGGCTAGTTGAGAACACCTTTATTTAACCAGGTAGGCCAGTTGAGAACACCTTTATTTAACCAGGTAGGCCAGTTGAGAACACCTTTATTTAACCAGGTAGGCCAGTTGAGAACACCTTTATTTAACCAGGTAGGCCAGTTGAGAACACCTTTATTTAACCAGGTAGGCTAGTTGAGAACACCTTTATTTAACCAGGTAGGCCAGTTGAGAACACCTTTATGTAACCAGGTAGGCCAGTTGAGAACACCTTTATTTAACCAGGTAGGCCAGTTGAGAACACCTTTATTTAACCAGGTAGGCCAGTTGAGAACACCTTTATTTAACCAGGTAGGCCAGTTGAGAACACCTTTATTTAACCAGGTAGGCCAGTTGAGAACACCTTTATTTAACCAGGTAGGCCAGTTGAGAACACCTTTATTTAACCAGGTAGGCCAGTTGAGAACACCTTTATTTAACCAGGTAGGCCAGTTGAGAACACCTTTATTTAACCAGGTAGGCCAGTTGAGAACACCTTTATTCAACCAGGTAGGCCAGTTGAGAACACCTTTATTTAACCAGGTAGGCTAGTTGAGAACACCTTTATTCAACCAGGTAGGCTAGTTGAGAACACCTTTATTCAACCAGGTAGGCCAGTTGAGAACACCTTTATTCAACCAGGTAGGCCAGTTGAGAACAAGCTCTCATTTACAACTGCAACCTGGCCAAGACAAAGCAAAGCAGTGCGACAAAAAAACAACAGAGTTACACATGGAGTAAACGAACATACAATCAATAATACAATTGAGAAATCTATATACAGTGTGTGCAAGTAGAGTAAAGAGGTAAGGCAATAAATAGGCCAATAGTAGCGAAGTAATTACAGTTTTGCAAATGAACACTGGGGTGATAGATGTGCAGATGATGTGCAAGTAGAGATACTGGTGTGCAAAATAGCAAAAAAGTAAATAACAGATGGACTACGTACAGCTGCAGCGATCGGTAAGCTGCTCAGATAGCTGATGCTTAAAGTTAGTGAGGGAGATATGTCTCCAACTTCAGCTATTTTTGCAATTTGTTCCAGTCATTGGCAGCAGAGAACTGGAAGGAAAGGCGACCAAAGGAGGTGTTGGCTTTGACCAGTGAAATATACCTGCTGGAGCCCGTGCTACGGGTGGGTGTTGTTATGGTGACCAGTGAGCTGAGATAAGGCGGAGCTTTACCTAGCAAAGACTTATAGATGATCTGGAGCCAGTGTATATACAGTTGTTATCAAAGTGAATGGTAAACCAACCCCATTGGGGTAGCAGGGTAGCCTAGTGGTTAGAGTGTAGAGGTGGCAGGGTAGCCTAGTGGTTAGAGTGTAGGGGCGGCAGTTAGCCTAGTGGTTAGAGTGTAGGGGCAGCAGGTAGCCTAGTGGTTAGAATGTAGGGGCGGCAGGTAGCCTAGTGGTTAGAGTGTAGGGGCGGCAGGTAGCCTAGTGGTTAGAGTGTAGAGGTGGCATGGTAGCCTAGTGGTTAGAGTGTAGGGGTGGCAGGTAGCCTAGTGGTTAGAGTGTAGGGGCGGCAGGTAGCCTAGTGGTTAGAGTGTAGGGGCGGCAGGTAGCCTAGTGGTTAGAGTGTAGGGGCGGCAGGTAGCCTAGTGGTTAGAGTGTAGGGGCGGCAGGTAGCCTAGTGGTTAGAGTGTAGGGGCGGCAGGTAGCCTAGTGGTTAGAGTGTAGGGGCGGCAGGTAGCCTAGTGGTTAGAGTGTAGGGGTGGCAGGTAGCCTAGTGGTTCGAGTGCAGAGGTGGCAGGTAGCCTAGTGGTTAGAGTGTAGGGGTGGCAGTGTAGCCTAGTGGTTAGAGTGTAGGGGTGGCAGGGTAGCCTAGTGGTTAGAGTGTAGGGGCGGCAGGTAGCCTAGTGGTTAGAGTGTAGAGGTGGCATGGTAGCCTAGTGGTTAGAGTGTAGGGGTGGCAGGTAGCCTAGTGGTTAGAGTGTAGAGGTGGCAGGTAGCCTAGTGGTTAAAGTGTAGAGGTGGCAGGTAGAACAGACTGATTTACCTTGTCGTGAGAACAGACTGATTTACCTTGTCGTGAGAACAGACTGATTTACCTTGTCGTGAGAACAGACTGATTTACCTTGTCGTGAGAACAGACTGATTTACCTTGTCGTGAGAACAGACTGATTTACCTTGTCGTGAGAACAGACCGATTTACCTTGTCGTGAGAACAGACCGATTTACCTTGTCGTGAGAACAGACCGATTTACCTTGTCGTGACGTCCCCACTGATATCCTCAGAAAAAGAGAAGTATGAGGCTGGTTGCACCAGGATAATAAACAGGGACTACTTTACCGGACCCAAAGTAGACCCCAGTAACAGAATAGATCTGTATTGTCCACTTGTATGTATAGCCTCTTATTTTAGTTGTTGTCACGATACCCCAACCTGACACCACACACACGACAGACTGGGTGCAGCCCAAGGTCAGAAACAGAGCATCGTCCCTGGCCAGCTAATAACTCAGCCTTATTAAGACACTAATGTACCAGTGATGTATCGATATCATAGCTCTGTTTCCCTGTGGTCATTTCACATCATTAGGTTTCATTAACCGACAGTGTCCTCACCCCTCAATGACACTTCCACAGGGCCACAATGTCCAGTGTCCTCACTCCGCAATGACACTTCCACAGGGCCACAATGTCCAGTGTCCTCACCCCTCAATGACACTTCCACAAGGCCACAATGTCCAGTGTCCTCACTCCGCAATGACACTTCCACAGGGCCACAATGTCTAGTGTCCTCACTCCTCAAAGACACTTCCACAGGGCCACAATGTCCAGTGTCCTCACTCCACAATGACACTTCCACAGGGCCACAATGTCCAGTGTCCTCACTCCTCAATGACACTTCCACAGGGCCACAATGTCCAGTGTCCACCAGTGTCTGTATCTGTGTCTGTATCTGTGTGTGTGTGTGTGTGTATGTGTGTGTGTGTGTGTGTGTGTGTGTGTGTGTGTGTGTGTGTGTGTGTGTGTGTGTGTGTGTGTGTGTGTGTGTGTGTGTGTGTGTGTGTGTGTGTGTGTGTGTGTGTGTGTGTGTGTGTGTGTGTGTGTGTGTGTGCCGGCGTGTCTGGGTGTGTGTGATGTCACTAGATTTGTCCCTCTGCAAGAGTTGCAAAACATTCCTTCTTCATTTAACTCATGCAACTCAACACAACGTGAAGAGAAGGGCGTAACCATGTGAAACGGCTAGCTAGTTAGCGGTGGTGCGTGCTAATAGCGTTTCAAATCGGTGATGTCACTTGCTCCGAAACCTTGAAGTAGTTGTTTCCCTTGCTCTGCAAGGGCCGCGGCTTTTGTGGAGCGATGGGTAACGATGCTTTGAGGGTGTCAGTTGTTGACGTGTGCAGTGGGTCCCTGGTTCGAGCCCAGGTATGGGACGAGGAGAGGGACAGAAACAATACTGTTACAAGGACAACCTCCCTGGCCATCCATTCCTTCAGTGTCCTGGATGTTCTGTTGCTATATTTTCGATGTCCATAGGTTGTGTTTGGACTGAAAACGACACGTGTGGAGCAGACGTGTTGACACAACACGCAAGGGATAGCTCACAGACAACACGGAGGCAGACTAACAACAGTGACTTGGCTATTAGTGGTTTCATTCACATATGATAAGCACACGTAGTCATTGCATGGTCATCCATACTTTATATTGACAAAAACATTTTTTAAAGGTACACAAGTCAAAACCAGTATTGTTAGTGACAATATTTCATAGAGACCGAACCCAAAACACAGAAACAAATGTCATGCGTTGACACTTACAACCATGACAGGAACTGTCTTAAAGATGGCCTGATATGTAGAGTTAGTTAGTTATATACCTAGTCAGTAGTAGAGTTGGTTAGTTAGCTATATACCTAGTCAGTAGTCAGCTCGGCATTCAACACCATAGTACCCTCCAAGCTCGTCATCAAGCTCGAGACCCTGGGTCTCGACCCCGCCCTGTGCAACTGGGTACTGGACTTCCTGACGGGCCGCCCCCAGGTGGTGAGGGTAGGCAACAACATCTCCTCCCCGCTGATCCTCAACACGGGGGCCCCACAAGGGTGCGTTCTGAGCCTTCTCCTGTACTCCCTGTTCACCCACGACTGCGTGGCCACGCACGCCTCCAACTCAATCATCAAGTTTGCGGACGACACAACAGTGGTAGGCTTGATTACCAACAACGACGAGACGGCCTACAGGGAGGAGGTGAGGGCCCTCGGAGTGTGGTGTCAGGAAAATAACCTCACACTCAACGTCAACAAAACTAAGGAGATGATTGTGGACTTCAGGAAACAGCAGAGGGAACACCCCCCTATCCACATCGATGGAACAGTAGTGGAGAGGGTAGCTAGTTTTAAGTTCCTCGGCATACACATCACAGACAAACTGAATTGGTCCACTCACACTTACAGCGTCGTGAAGAAGGCGCAGCAGCGCCTATTCAACCTCAGGAGGCTGAAGAAATTCGGCTTGTCACCAAAAGCACTCACAAACTTCTACAGATGCACAATCGAGAGCATCCTGGCGGGCTGTATCACCGCCTGGTACGGCAACTGCTCCGCCCTCAACCGTAAGGCTCTCCAGAGGGTAGTGAGGACTGCACAACGCATCACCGGGGGCAAACTACCTGCCCTCCAGGACACCTACACCACCCGATGTTACAGGAAGGCCATAAAGATCATCAAGGACATCAACCACCCGAACCACTGCCTGTTCACCCCGCTATCATCCAGAAGGCGAGGTCAGTACAGGTGCATCAAAGCTGGGACCGAGAGACTGAAAAACAGCTTCCATCTCAAGGCCATCAGACTGTTAAACAGCCACCACTAACATTGAGTGGCTGCTGCCAACACACTGTCATTGACACTGACCCAACTCCAGCCATTTTAATAATGGGAATTGATGGGAAATGATGTAAATATATCACTAGCCACTTTAAACAATGCTACCTTGTATAATGTTACTTACCCTACATTATTCATCTCATATGCATATGTATATACTGTACTCTACATCATCGACTGCATCCTTATGTAACACATGTATCACTAGCCACTTTAACTATGCCACTTTGTTTACTTTGTCTACACACTCATCTCATATGTATATACTGTACTCGATACCATTTACTGTATGCTGCTCTGTACCATCACTCATTCATATATCCTTATGTACATGTTCCTTATCCCCTTACACTGTGTATAAGACAGTAGTTTTGGAATTGTTAGTTAGATTACTTGTTGGTTATCACTGCATTGTCGGAACTAGAAGCACAAGCATTTCGCTACACTCGCATTTAACATCTGCTAACCATGTGTATGTGACAAATAAAATTTGATTTGATTTGATTTGAGTTGGTTAGTTAGCTATATACCTAGTCAGTAGTAGAGTTGGTTAGTTAGTTATATACCTAGTCAGTAGTAGAGTTGGTTAGTTAGTTATATACCTAGTTAGTAGTAGAGTTGGTTAGTTAGTTATATACCTAGTCAGTAGTAGAGTTGGTTAGTTAGCTATATACCTAGTCAGTAGTAGAGTTGGTTAGTTAGTTATATACCTAGTCAGTAGTAGAGTTGGTTAGTTAGTTATATACCTAGTTAGTAGTAGAGTTGGTTAGTTAGTTATATACCTAGTCAGTAGTAGAGTTGGTTAGTTAGTTATATACCTAGTTAGTAGTAGAGTTGGTTAGTTAGCTATATACCTAGTTAGTAGTTTGAAGAGTAGAAGCTACCCACTGGGCCAAAACTGGTTGAATCAAAGTTGTTTCAACGTCATTTCAACCCCAAAAATGAATGATTACTTTGAATCAATGTGGATAACTTATTGGATTTGCAAAAAGTTAACCATTTAAGGGCATTTCCTATTTTCTTTTACTCCAATGGCATTGGGAAATTGTTTTGGAGATTTATTAGGATCCTCATTAGCCGTTTGCGAAAGCAGAAGCTACTCTTCCTAGGGTAACAGAACACAAAACATGACATAATACAGAACACTAATAGACAAGAACAGCTCAAGGACAGAACTACATATATTTTAAAAAGACAACGTATCCTACATGTCAGTACATACACACAAACTATGTAGGTCAAATAGGGGAGAGGCGTTGTGAGGTGTTGCTTTATCTGTTTTTTTTAAACCAGGTTTGCTGTTCCTTTCAGAAATATGAGATGGAAGGAAGTTGGGTCTATATAATACTGTACACTTTCTTGGATTTGATCTGGATTTGGGGACTGTGAAAAGACCCCTGGTGGCATGTCTGGAGGGGTAAGTGTGTGTGACAGAGGTGTGTGGAAGTGGACTATGCAAACCATTTGGAATTTTAAACACATGAATGTATCTTATAAAAAGAAGAAGTGATGTAGTCAGTCACTCCTCAACTCTTAGCCAAGAGAGACTGGCATGTATAGTATTAATAATTAACCCTCTGATTACAATGAAGAGCAAAACGTGCCGCTCTGTTCTGGGCTGCAGCTTAACTTGGTCTTTCCTTTCAACACTGACCACTGGACAATAATCAAAATAAGACAAACTAAACTTTTTACAGTGTGTTGTCAAAACATCTGAGCATCTCCCCATCTTTACAACCATTGTATCTATATGTTTTGACTATGACAGTTTACAATCTAAGGTGACACCAAGTAATTTAGTCTCCTCCACTTGTTCAACTGCCATTCATTACCAGATTCAGCTGAGGTCTAGAAAATGATTTGCTGAAAGTCTGCTGTTCATTTGTTTACAGGGACATAGCATTGTATTTGATCAAATACAATTTTTTCCCAACAGTTTGCTAAGAGCTGGCAGCTGATAGGTCTGCTGTCAGAACCAGTAAAGGCCGCTTTACCACTTTTGGGTATTGGAATGACTTTGGCTTCCCTCCAGGCCTGAGGACAAAGAAGTTCCTCTAGGCTCAGATTAAACATATGACAGACAAGAGTGGCTATAGAGTCAGCTACTATCCTCAGTAGCTTTCCATCTAAGTAGTCAATGCCAGAAGGTTTGTCATTATTGATCAATAACAATATTTTTTTCGACCTCTCCCACACTAACTTTACAAAATTCTAACTTAAAATGCTTTTCTTTCATTATTAGTTTTTTTTATACATGAGTACAATAGTTCACTGTTCGTTGTTGGCATTTCCTGCATAAGGTTGCCCACTTTGCCAATGAAGTAATCATCAAAATGACTGGCAACGTCAAATGGTTTTGTGATAAATAAGCCGTCGGATGAAAGATGAATGTCTTTCTGCCCATAATTCCATCCAAAGTTTTTTTCCCATCATTCTTTATATCATTAATCTTGTCTTCATAATACAGTTTCTTCTTTGTGTTGAGTTTAGTCACATCATTTCTCAGTTTGCAGTAAGTCAGCCAGTCAGATGTGCAGTCAGTCAGCCAGTCAGATGTGCAGTCAGTCAGCCAGTCAGATGTGCAGTAAGTCAGCCAGTCAGATGTGCAGACAGACTTATCAGCCAGTCCTTTTGCCCCATCTCTTTCAACCATACAGTTTTTCAATTCCTCATCAATCCATAAAGCCTTGACAATTCTAACAGTCCGTTTCCTAACAGGTGCATGTTTATCAATAATTGGAAGAAGCAATTTCATAAATTCAAGTGTAAAGTCTGGATGCTCCTTATTAATCACATCAGAACAACAAATATGTTTTACATCATCCACATAAGAGTCACAGCTAAATCTTTTGTATGCTTTCTTATAAACTATTTCAGATGTTGGAACTTTGGCTTTCCTGTATGTAGCCACTATATTGTGATCACTGCATCCAATGGGTACGGATACAGCTTTAGAACAAAGTCTTACAGTATCAGTAAACATGTGATCAATACATCCAATGGGTATGGATACAGCTTTAGAACAAAGTCTTACAGTATCAGTAAACATGTGATCAATACATCCAATGAGTACGGATACAGCTTTAGAACAAAGTCTTACAGTATCAGTAAACATGTGATCAATACATCCAATGGGTACGGATACAGCTTTAGAACAAAGTTTTACAGTATCAGTAAACATGTGATCAATACATCCAATGGGTACGGATACAGCTTTAGAACAAAGTCTTACAGTATTAGTAAACATGTGATCAATACATCCAATGGGTACGGATACAGCTTTAGAACAAAGTCTTACAGTATCAGTAAACATGTGATCAATACATGTGGATGATCTTGTTCCTGTAGTGTTTGTAAACACCCTGGTAGGTTGATTAATAACCTGAACCAGATTACAGACACTGGTTACAGGGAGAAGCTTCCTGTTGAGTGGGTTGATTAATAACCTGAACCAGATTACAGACACTGGTTACAGTGAGAAGCTTCCTCTTGAGCGGACAGCTTGATGAAAACCAGTCAATATTCAAGTCCCCAAGAAAGTAGACCTCTCTGTTTACATCACATACACTATCAAGCATTTCACACATATTATTTAGATACGGACTGATTTCACGTTGAATTCAAGTTAGTTGACAACTCATCCAACTACATGTTGAACTGACGTCTGTGCCCAGGGGGTAGTAGACTATCCATTGAACTTTCATAACCTCGGATTAAGAAATCAGTGAGAGCCAGAGTAGCAAACAACTGTTTAAAAAATAATAAAAAAACAGCATGAAGTGGAGAAATCAGAATGTCGCTGTTTTGGCAACTAGGTGTGTGGTCTTACTGGCCTGCCGTGTGCTCTGTCTCACATTTTAGTGGAAAGCTATTCGGTGTTTACTTTGCATCTAGAACATGTAGGCTACACTTTGAAGAATTCAGCGCAAGTTCCAGAGATAGGTGCAATATAACCTCATCAACTCACTGCTAGATGGGAGTCCATCTCAAATGTCCTGCTTTTCCCAACATGAAGTCATGACATGGGCTGAATCTAGTCGTTGATCCCTGGTCCAAAGGCTTGACTCTGTCGACCTATTCCAGGCCGAGGCCTGTTTGTCTGTTGTCGGTCCGTTCAGATCAAAATGGTCACCCGGAGAGTGAAGGACACTGACTGTTAAGCACAGCATAAGTATTGTAATTGTAAAGTTGCAATATTTTACAGGCTACCAAGTGTAACAGTATAACTTTAGACCGTCCCCTTGCCCATACGCGAACCAGGAATCCTCTGCACACATCAACAACAGTCACCCTCGAAGCATCGTTACCCAGGACCTCCACATCCGGTTTCTTCATCTGCAGGCCCCACAAAGCCCTTTTGTGGGGAAAAACTCGTTCTGATTGGCTGGGCCTGACTCCCCAGTAGGTGGACCCAGTAGGTGGGCCTGGTTGGCCATGGGGGCATGGCTGCACCCCTGCCCAGTCATGTGAAATCCGTAGATTAGGACATCATGAATTTATTTAAATTGACTGATTTCCTTGAACTGTAACTCAGTAAAATCTTAATATCTAAATGTCTTATATATTAGGTATCCAATTACAGAGCAGAGACATATTCTGGACTAAAACACTATATAAACACTGTATATAGGTCTGCATAGAGAATCATTTACATTAAACAACTTCATAAAGAGTAGGTAACTTGCCTGCTCCATCCCGTGCCGATGCCCACATCCATGTTGTGCTTTTCTATATGTCGTGGTCCCCTGTCTGTCCTTCTCCATGGTCAGCTCTTAGTCTCTAGCTCTGCCTCTTTCCCTCAGCCTCTGTTTCTCTGTCTGAGTGATGGTCTTGCGTGTCGCTGTCTGAGTGATGGTCCTGCGTGTCGCTCTCTGAGTGATGGTCCTGCGTGTCGCTGTCTGAGTGATGGTCCTGCGTGTCCCTGACGTTACGTTGCTACTGGGTTATTATTACTGAACATACCAGACCAGACAGACAGCGGGAGGTTTCAGGCATTGGAGATCACCATCATGTCTAATGGACATTATGTAGAAAGTGGGGGTGTCCAAACTGTCCAACCTGAACAATCCCTCCTCTCCCCCTCTGTCTGTCTCGGTCTTGTCCTTGGCAACTATATGCTAGCTAGAGCCGCAGACCATATGTTTAACACACCTTCACACAAGACACCACACACACACACCGAACTCTCAGTCCTGCCTATTACTTAATCTACCCGAGGCCATTGCCAACAGCTCTTCCTTTCCTACTGTTGGTTCTCAGTCAGACAGGACTCCTAGCTAATAAAAAGGGGATTGAGGTGGAATTAAACCTTAGTTTCCATGAGCCTCCTAGCCTGGTTCCAGATCAGTTTGTGCTGGCTACACGCCTACAGTGCATTCCTATACCCATCTAGTCATCCTAAAAATACTCCTTCTGTCTCTTAGATGGCTGAGTAGGTCTTCTGGTTCCGCTGGACTCTGTGATCCCCTAGTGACTGGAGGTGTAGGAGCAGAGAACAGGCTAAGTATAGAGGAACATTAAAACCACTTAGAGTGGCACCACTAATACCACCATCTGACAGAACCGGACAGTACAGGACAGGACAGGAGGTGTAATCCATAGACCAGGGGTAGTCAACTACGATTTAAAAAAAGGGTCGGGTCACACATACGGTGCATTCGAAAAGTATTCAGACCCCTTGACATTTTCCACACTTTGTTACGTTACAGCCATATTCTAAAATGGATTACATAGTTTTTTTCCCCTCATCAATCCACACACAATACCCCATTATGACAAAGCAAAAACTGGTTTTCAGACTTTTTCGCAAATTAATTGAAAAGCGTTGAGTCTTCTTTGGTATTTTTTTATTAATCTATTTTATTTCACCTTTAATTAACCAGGTAGGCCAGTTGAGAACACCTTTATTTAACCAGGTAGGCCAGTTGAGAACACCATTATTTAACCAGGTAGGCCAGTTGAGAACACCATTATTTAACCAGGTAGGCCAGTTGAGAACACCATTATTTAACCAGGTAGGCCAGTTGAGAACACCATTATTTAACCAGGTAGGCCAGTTGAGAACACCATTATTTAACCAGGTAGGCCAGTTGAGAACACCATTATTTAACCAGGTAGGCCAGTTGAGAACACCATTATTTAACCAGGTAGGCCAGTTGAGAACACCATTATTTAACCAGGTAGGCCAGTTGAGAACACCATTATTTAACCAGGTAGGCCAGTTGAGAACACCATTATTTAACCAGGTAGGCCAGTTGAGAACACCATTATTTAACCAGGTAGGCCAGTTGAGAACACCTTTATTTAACCAGGTAGGCCAGTTGAGAACACCATTATTTAACCAGGTAGGCCAGTTGAGAACACCATTATTTAACCAGGTAGGCCAGTTGAGAAACACCATTATTTAACCAGGTAGGCCAGTTGAGAACACCATTATTTAACCAGGTAGGCCAGTTGAGAACACCATTATTTAACCAGGTAGGCCAGTTGAGAACACCTTTATTTAACCAGGTAGGCCAGTTGAGAACACCATTATTTAACCAGGTAGGCCAGTTGAGAACACCATTATTTAACCAGGTAGGCCAGTTGAGAACACCATTATTTAACCAGGTAGGCCAGTTGAGAAGAAGTTCTCATTTACAAATGCGACCTGGCCAAGATAAAGCACAGCAGTGTGACAAAAACAACAACACAGAGTTACACATAAACAAACGTAAAGTCAATAACACAACGCAAGAGTGGGTATGACGCTACAAGCTTGGCATACCTGAATTTGGGGTGTTTCTCCCATTCTTCTCTGTAGATCGTATCAAGGTTTGTCAGGTTGGATTGGGAGCATTGCTGCACAGCTATTTTCAGTTCTCTCCAAAGATGTTAGATCGGGTTCAAGTCTGGGCTCTGGCTGGGCCACTCGAGGACATTCAGAGATTGTCCCGCAGCCACTCTTGCGTTGTCTTGGCTGTGTGCTTAGGGTCATTGTCGTGTTGAAAGGTGAACCTTCGCATCCAGGACCTCTATACCAGGCGGTGTCAGAGGAAGGCCCTAAAAATGATCAAAGACTCCAGCCACCCTAGTCATAGTCACACCGCCTGGTATAGAGGTCCTGGATGGCAGGAAGCTTGGCCCCGGTGACGTATGCACTACCCTCTGAGGTGTCTTGTGGTCGGACGCCGAGTAGTTGCCATACCAGGCAGTAATGCAACCAGTCAGGATGCTCTCGATGGTGCAGCTGTAAAACCTTTCGAGGATCTAAGGAGCCATGCCAAATCTTTTCAGTCTCCTGGGGAGGAATAGGTTTTCTCGTGCCATCTTCACAGCTGTCTTGGGGTGCTTGGACCATGTTAGTTTGTTGGTGATGTGAACGCCAAGGAACTTGAAGCTCTGAACCTGCTCCACTACAGCACTGTCGATGAGAATGGGGGTGTGCTCGGTCCTCCTTTTCCTGTAGCCCACAATCTTCTCCTTTGTCTTGATCATGTTGAGGGAGAGGTAGTTGTCCTTGCACCATACGGTCAGGTCTATTACCTCCTCCCTATAGGCTGTCTCATCGTTATCGATGATCAGGCCTACCACTGTTGGGTCATCGGCAAACTTAATGATGGTGTTGGAGTTGTGCCTGGCCGTGCAGTCATGAGTGAACAGGGAGTACAGGAACGGACTGAGCACGCACCCCTGAGTGGCTCCCGTTTTGAGGATGAGCATGGCGGATGTGTTATTACCTACCCTTACCACCTGGGGGCAGCCCGTAGGAAATCCAGGATCCAATTGCAGAGGGAGGTTTTTAGTCCCAGGGTCCTTAGCTTAGTGATGAGCTTTGAGGGCACTATGGTGTTGAACGCTGAGCTGTAGTCAATGAATAGCATTCTCACATAAGTGTTCCTTTTGTCCAGGTGGGAAAGGGCAGTGTGGAGTGCAATAAAGATTGCATAATCTGTGGATCTGTTGGTGCGGTATGCAAATTGGAGTGGGTCAAGGGTTTCTGGGATAATGGTGTTGATGTGAGCCATGATGGCTGCGGAGAGCATGATCACAAAAACGTCCGGAACAGCTGATGCTCTCATGCATGTTTCAGTGTTACTTATCTCGAAGCGAGCATAGAAGTGATTTAGCTTGTCTGATAGGCTTGAGTCACTGGGCAGCTCTCAGCTGCTTCCCTTTATAGTCTGTAACAGTTGCAATCCCTGACGCATCCGACGAGCGTCGCTGCCTGTGTAGTACGATTCGATCTTCGTCCTGTATTGATGCTTTGCCTGATCATGGTTCGTCAGAGAGCATAGCGGGATTTCTTACAACCTTCCGGGTTAGAGTCCAGCTCCTTGAAAGCGGCAGCTCTACCCTTTAGTTCAGTGCGAATGCTGCCTGTAATCCATGGCTTCTGGTTGGGGTATGTAAGTACAGTCACTGTGGGGACGACGTCATCGATGCACTTATTGATCACAGTGCAATCTGTTTTGTCACCAAAGCCCCATATACTACCCACCATTGCGACCTGTACGCTCTCGTTGGCTGGCCCTCGCTTCATACTCGTCGCCAAACCCACTGGCTCCATGTCATCTACAAGACCCTGCTAGGTAAAGTCCCCCCTTATCTCAGCTCGCTGGTCACGATAGCATCTCCCACCTGTAGCACACGCTCCAGCAGGTATATCTCTCTAGTCACCCCCAAAACCAATTCTTTCTTTGGCCGCCTCTCCTTCCAGTTCTCTGCTGCCAATGACTGGAACGAACTACAAAAATCTCTGAAACTGGAAACACTTATCTCCCTCACTAGCTTTAAGCACCAACTGTCAGAGCAGCTCACAGATTACTGCACCTGTACATAGCCCACCTATAATTTAGCCCAAACAACTACCTCTTTCTCTACTGTATTTAATTTATTTATTTTGCTCCTTTGCACCCCATTATTTTTATTTCTACTTTGCACATTCTTCCATTGCAAAACTACCATTCCAGTGTTTTACTTGCTATATTGTATTTACTTTGCCACCATGGCCTTTTTTGCCTTTACCTCCCTTCTCACCTCATTTGCTCACATTGTATATAGACTTGTTTATACTGTATTATTGACTGTATGTTTGTTTTACTCCATGTGTAACTCTGTGTCGTTGTATGTGTCGAACTGCTTTGCTTTATCTTGGACAGGTCGCAATTGTAAATGAGAACTTGTTCTCAACTTGCCTACCTGGTTAAATAAAGGTGAAATAAAAAATAAAAAATGTTTTTTGATGACTGACGTGGTGTTCTCCTCAATGCCATCGGAAGAATCCCGGAAACATACTCCAGTCTGTGATAGAAAAACAGTCCTGTAGTTTACCATCTGCTTCATCTGACCATTTTTTATAGGCCGAGTCACTGGTGCTTCCTGCTGTAATTTTTTTGCTTGTAAGCAGGAATCAGGAGGATAGAAATATGGTCAGATTTGCCAAATGGCGGGCGAAGGAGAGATGTTTACGCTTCTGTGTGTGTGGTGAGTTTTTTTCCCCCCTATGGTTGCACATTTAACATGCTGATAGAAATGAGGTAAAACTGATTTAAGCCTCCCTGCATTAAGGGCTTGTAAGTAAGCGTTTAATATTCTTTTTTGATTTGATCTGATTTGACTGATAGTCAAACACTGTGAACACAGCACTGCAGCATGACTCAGTACTGCTGGTAATGACAGAAATAGAGAAGGTACTTACTGTTCCAGATTAAACAATGTTATCAACAGAGTTGCTGTTTGATTTTAGTGTTGAATTTAGATCCACGAGGCACCAGAACAGTTTCTGTCATAAGATCAACAGCGATAAAGCCTAGATAGTAAGTAAGCATTCAAGTTTGTTCTATGGCTATTTGCTAATAGCTTATCTTCTATCTCAAACATGTTAAATGAATATCTGAGCTTGACCTTGACGTAAACAAAGTATGCCATAAAATGCTATCACAAAATAAAATGGCTTTGAATGTTTGACTAATGTAGAACATTGTTTTTCCTAAGAGGTAGTCTTTCATGACTGCCTATTACCTAAGTGATATGACTGCCTATTACCTAAGTGATATGACTGCCTATTAACTAAGTGACATGACTGCCTATTACCTAAGTGATATGACTGCCTATTAACTAAGTGATATGACTGCCTATTACCTAAGTGATATGACTGCCTATTACCTAAGTGATATGACTGCCTATTACCTAAGTGATATGACTGCCTATTACCTAAGTGATATGACTGCCTATTACCTAAGTGATATGACTGCCTATTACCTAAGTGATATGACTGCCTATTACCTAAGTGATATGACTGCCTATTACCTAAGTGATATGACTGCCTATTAACTAAGTGATATGACTGCCTATTACCTAAGTGATATGACTGCCTATTAACTAAGTGATATGACTGCCTATTACCTAAGTGATATGACTGCCTATTACCTAAGTGATATGACTGCCTATTACCTAAGTGATATGACTGCCTATTACCTAAGTGATATGACTGCCTATTACCTAAGTGATATGACTGCCTATTACCTAAGTGATATGACTGCCTATTAACTAAGTGATATGACTGCCTATTACCTAAGTGATAACATCAAAGGTAAACACTTTAATAAATGCATTGTAATGATGACTCCATTCTCAGCCACATTCCTCCCAGGAGGTATACTGTCGTGTTACTAGTGGGTAGATTGAAGAGGAGGAAGTAGGCACCCCCCCACACACACTCACACACACACAGGGCAGGCACAGCCAGTCACCTACTCATTTAAGGGTTTTTCTTTATTTTTACTATTTTCTACATTGTATAATAATAGTGAAGACATCAAAACCATGAAATAACACATATGGAATCATGTAGTGACCAAAAAAGTGTTAAACAAATCAAAAGATATTTGAGATTCTTCAAAGTAGCCACCCTTTTGCCTTGATGACAGCCTTGATGACACACTCTCAGGCCGATAACTACACTCCCAACTTGCATAACTGTCCAGGGTGCAGCCATTTGGTATGGAGAGAGGTCCTGGTTGAGACTTGGGGTAAATAAATCTCTTCTATTTGAAATGTGTTTGTTTGGTTTTAGAAAACCATAATAAAGCTATGTATTTTCCCCCAAATACCGCTTCCCACTCATGCAAAAGAAAAGCATATTTTTGGTAAATACTTTTTCTATGTTTAGTGTTTACATAATCTTCTTCACTATTTTAACCCTGTAAATTCATCTTCTTACTCAAGACTTTAACACCATTACATGTGGCACAGTTTGACAACAGTCAGGAGCCCTGGTTCACAGGCTCTCGCATGAATTCATAACACAGATTTATTTTCCTAAGACTCAGACCACATTCCTCCACTGTTTAAACACCAGGACCCGTAATCACAGCGTTTCTCAGAGTAGGAATGCTGATTTAGGATCAGATCTGTTCATATAAATCATATTAATTATTATCTTAAAGTGAAAACTTATCTGATATCAGCAGTCTGTTCTGAGATTAATTAATCTCCAAACCCAGAACTCTAAATATAGCGTGCGCTGGTCAGTTTACCGTTCATACTAACAGTCTTTCACAGGAGGCATACCAAATGGCATCTTATTCCCTTTAAAGTCCACTACTTTAAACCATGGCCCATTTGGGCTATTTGGGGAATAGGGTGCCATTCAGGACACAAACAAACAAAGAGTAGGACAGATCCAATTTGATCTGGTTTGAACCAAGAGTTGACTAAGCCCTGGATGCTTCAACAGAGACCACAAGGTTTGTCCCGTCCACACTCTGGGGTTAGCATACAAATCAAAGGGGTAGTGCAGCAGTTAAATCAGTTTTGCAATGGACATCCCTTCATGATGTTGGTTAGATCATAGCAAGTTTCCATCTGTAGTAGCCTACTTTTATCCCCTGACTATACTGGATCTGTCTTTACTGAAACATACTCTGAGGATTAGCAAAAGTATTTATTAGTGTCTGTTGGGGTTAAGATCAGGACTCTGTGAAGGCCAGTCAAGTTCTTCCACACCGATCTCCGGGGAGAAAAAAATTCTGTATGGACCTCGGTTTGTGCGGGGGCATTGTCATGCTGAAACAGGAAAGGGCTTTCCCCAAACTGTTGCCACAAAGTTGGAAGCACAGGATCGTCTAGAATGTCATTGTATGCTGTAGTGTTAAGATTTCCCTTCACTGGAACTAAGGGGCCCAAACCATGACAAAAACAGCCCCAGACCATTACTCCTCCTCCACCAAACTTTACAGTTACGACTATGCATTGGGGCAGGTAGCGTTCTCCTAGCATCCGCCAAACCCAGATTTGTCCGTCAGACTGGTGAAGCATGATTCATCGCTCCAGAGTCCAATGGCGGTGAGCTTTACACCACTCCAACCGACGCTTGACAGTCCTTCTGTAGCTCAGTTGGTAGAGCATGGCGCTTGTAACGCCAGGGTAGTGGGTTTGATCCCCGGGACCACCCATACGTAGAATGTATGCACACATGACTGTAAGTCGCTTTGGATAAAAGCGTCTGCTAAATGGCATATACATATACATAGTGATCTTAGGCTTGTGTGCGGCTACTCGGCCATGGAAAACTATTTCACAAAGTTCCCAACAAACAGTTATTGCACTGATGTTGTTTCCAGAGGCAGTTTGGAACTCGGTAGTGAATGTTGCAACCGAGGACAGATGATTTATACGCTCTACGCGCTTTAGCACTCTGCGGTCCAGTTCTGTGAGCTTGTGTGGCCTACCACTTCGGGGGCTGAGCATGTTGTTGCTACTAGACGTTTCCACTTCACAATAACAGCACTTACAGTTGACCGGGGCAGCTCTAGAAGGGCAGACATTTGATGGACGGACTTGTTGGAAAGGTGGCATACTATGACGGTGCCACGTTGAAAGTCATTGAGCTCTTCAGTAAGGCCATTCTACTGCCAATGTTTGTCGATGGAGATTGTATGGCTGTGAGCGTGATTTTATACACTTGTCAGCAACAGGTGTGGCTGAAATAGCTGAATCCACTCATTTGAAGGGGTGTCCACACAGTTGTGTATATATATAGTATATTCAAGGAAGATGGTCATTATAATAAAGATACAGGTAAATGCTGAAAATCAAGGACCGACAAAAAGGTTCTTAACAGGGCATTGGGCCTTCACGTGCCAGAACAGCTTCAATGCATCTTGCCATAAATTCTAGACATGTCTGGACCTCTATTGGAGGGATGTGACACCATTCTTCCACGATAAATTCCATCCTTTTGGTGTTTTTTTGTTTATAGTGGTGGAAAACGCTGCCTCAAAGGCGCCACTCCTGAATCTCCCATAAATATTCAATTGGGTTGAGATTTGGTGACTGAGACCTCCATGGAGTATGGTTCACCTATTTTCATTATTCAGATTTCATTACAGATTACCGACCATTTAGAATCTCACCATACCTTCTCTGCTATGCAATCTGGTTTCAGAGCTGGTCATGGGTGCACCTCAGCCACGCTCAAGGTCCTAAACGATATCTTAACCGCCATCAATAAGAAACATTACTGTGCAGCCGTATTCATTGATCTGGCCAAGGCTTTCGATTCTGTCAACCACCACATCCTCATCGGCAGACTTGACAGCCTTGGTTTCTCAAATGATTGCCTCGCCTGGTTCACCAACTACTTCTCTGATAGAGTTCAGTGTGTCAAATCGGAGGGTCTGCTGTCCGGACCTCTGGGAGTCTCTATGGGGGTGCCACAGGGTTCAATTCTTGGACCGACTCTCTTCTCTGTATACATCAATGAGGTCGCTCTTGCTGCTGGTGAGTCCCTGATCCACCTCTACGCAGACGACACCATTCTGTATACTTCCGGCCCTTCTTTGGACACTGTGTTAACAACCCTCCAGGCAAGCTTCAATGCCATACAACTCTCCTTCCGTGGCCTCCAATTGCTCTTAAATACAAGTAAAACTAAATCCATGCTCTTCAACCGATCGCTACCTGCACCTACCCGCCTGTCCAACATCACTACTCTGGACGGCTCTGACTTAGAATACGTGGACAACTACAAATACTTAGGTGTCTGGTTAGACTGTAAACTCCCCTTCCAGACCCATATCAAACATCTCCAATCCAAAGTTAAATCTAGAATTGGCTTCCTATTTCGCAACAAAGCATCCTTCACTCATGCTGCCAAACATACCCTTGTAAAACTGACCATCCTACCAATCCTCGACTTTGGCGATGTCATTTACAAAATAGCCTCCAATACCCTACTCAACAAATTGGATGCAGTCTATCACAGTGCAATCCGTTTTGTCACCAAAGCCCCATATACTACCCACCATTGCGACCTGTACGCTCTCGTTGGCTGGCCCTCGCTTCATACTCGTCCCATATTCGTCCCAAACCCACTGGCTCCATGTCATCTACAAGACCCTGCTAGGTAAAGTCCCCCCTTATCTCAGCTCGCTGGTCACCATAGCATCTCCCACCTGTAGCACACGCTCCAGCAGGTATATCTCTCTGGTCACCCCCAAAACCAATTCTTTCTTTGGCCGCCTCTCCTTCCAGTTCTCTGCTGCCAGTGACTGGAACGAACTGCAAAAATCTCTGAAACTGGAAACACTTATCTCCCTCACTAGCTTTAAGCACCAACTGTCAGAGCATCTTACAGATTACTGCACCTGTACATAGCCCACCTATAATTTAGCCCAAACAACTACCTCTTTCCCAACTGTATTTAATTTATTTATTTATTTTGCTCCTTTGCACCCCATTATTTTTATTTCTACTTTGCACATTCTTCCACTGCAAAACTACCATTCCAGTGTTTTATTTGCTATATTGTATTTACTTTGCCACCATGGCCTTTTTTGCCTTTACCTCCCTTCTCACCTCATTTACTCACATTGACTTGTTTATACTGTATTATTGACTGTATGTTTGTTTTACTCCATGTGTAACTCTGTGTCGTTGTATCTGTCGAACTGCTTTGCTTTATCTTGGCCAGGTCGCAATTGTAAATGAGAACTTGTTCTCAACTTGCCTACCTGGTTAAATAAAGGTGAAATAAAAAATAAATAAAAATTATCATCAAACCATTCAGTGATCACTCGTGCCCTGTGGATGGGGGCATGGTCATCCTATAGCAATGCCGCCGAAGACTTGGATGTCGATTAAGGCAGACCCCGCACGCACCTCTCTGATTCAGAGGGGTTGGGCTAAATGCGGAAGACACATTTCAGTTGAAGGCATTCAGTTGTACAACTGACCAGGTATCCACCTTTCCCAATGGTAGCCAAAATAATGGCCTGCCCAGCATTTATGACCCTTAGGCCGGGTGTGTATTACACGACGTTCAAAATCCAAACTGGTTCTCGCTGAACCTCTCACATTAAACGACCGTATTTCCAGTCGTTTTTTTGTTGTTGTTGTCTTGCAAGTGTAGTGGTACGCACACTAATAAAGCCGAGTGTCCGCTACATGATTGTGGCCACGATCTAGCTGTCCCAGACAAGTTTTTGAGATCGGGGGAAAAAAATCCCCATGTTATTGCCGACTCTGGGCGCACGGTAGTCACCGACGCTCGTTTAATTTGAGCGGATCAAACACGCAATCTGAGGACTACCGATCTCATTTTTGAGCAGTCCCAGATGTCCCGATATTTTCTCAGCACAAAACCCATATTTTCTCAGCACAAAATCTGCAACGCTCTTGTAGTGTGCGACGCGCAACGACAAGTTTAAAGAACAGTGATCAGCAATAGCCAATGAGATCTCCCAGAGAAGAAACCAGCGAGATGATGACGTTGTTTCGCATCACCCAGAATGTGTTGACTCGAGCAGGAGGGATGACTACTGTAGTATGACCTTGTACTTACCTTTAACCGAAGCCAAGGTGTCAGGTAGTTACAGCTCTGAAGTTCACAAGCAATGTTTTTCCATTCAAAATGTTGGCTAGATACTTCAACCCGGTATGGCAAGCGTGACTGTCTGATTTAACGTTCACGCGTCTTCTTTTGAGTCACAGCTCGTAGCTACGTTAAATATAATCACATTGAATAATCTTGTAGTGTCCCTTACAAACAAAACAATACTGATGTTTTGAAACTGCTGTAAAAGTGCAGTAAATGCATTCAACTGGTTTACTTTGGACGCCGATTATTATTGCCGAATAGCGGCCGTGTATTGCACTGTAACTGCAGAACCACTGCAGAATTACTTCAGTAAAACAACAAGTGTCATTTTGGACGCAGTGTTTACATCATACTGCAGATATACTGCACTTTAACTGCAATATTTTAAGGGTTGTGGGGTTGTGACCACCATCTGTGGTTTGAGTGTGCGCACCACTACGTTGGGAACACGAAGAGAAAACACTACGGGAAAGAAAGGCGGTCGTTCAATGTGAGCGGCTCAGCGATGTTAGGATTTGGAAAGTCATGATGTCCCCCAGGCTTAAACGATGTGGCACAGACAGGGGTCACGCATTACAAGGTTCTTCACTTGGTCTTGAGGAATCTCTCGATACAACGTTGTCTAACGAAAATAATAATGTGATTAGATGTAACGCCGCTATAACAAAGGGAGCTGGCCTCATAAACGCTCTCCGTCAGACATTCACACTTCCCATACAGAGTTCAAATATCTAGACAACATTTTGAATTGAATAACATTGCTTGTGAACTTCAGAGCTGTAACGATTTGACACTTTGGTTTTGGTTAAAGGCAAGTACAAACGTAAACTAATAGCTTGAAAGTCTTCACATTCTGGGTGACGCGAAACAACATCAGCATCTCACTGGCTTCTTTGGCGAGCCCTTATTGTCTATTGCTGATCTCCGTTCTCAAAATGTGTCATTAGACATCTCACCTTACAAGAGCATTGCAGATTCTGCGCGAATAAAATCAAAAAATGTTTTTAAAATATCGGGACGTCTGGGACTGCTCAAAGACGAGATCCATAGCCCCTCTGATTGCGTCTCTTGAACCGCTCACATTTAAACGAGCGTCGATGACCGCAGCGCATGGGGATTTTAGTTTCCGATCTCAAAAACTTGTCTGGAAGAGCTAGATCGGGGCCAAAATCATGTAGTGTACACCCGGCTTAAGTATGACGGGATGTTCATTGCTTAATTAACTCAGGAACAACACCTGTGTGGAAGCACCTGCCTTCGATATACTTTGTATTCCTCCTCATTTACTCAAGTATTTACATTATTTTGTCCAGTTACACTTGTATAATATATTCCAACGAGCATTGTGAAGGTGCTTCTGGCTCGTTATGGCCCAGCGCCCCATTAAAACACGTTTCCTTTATTTTGACAGTTACCTGTATATTATAAGAAAAAAGGTCCTGCTCTAAATGTAGAATTTCTCAATAAATAAATGAAACCTTTATCATTGGGTAACATAAGGTTTAACACATATTTGGTATGATTGAAATGTTCTATTTTATAAGGTCAGACATGCAGTAGGATGTTTCTTCTCGTGAGTATGCAATAGCAGACAGATCCTGCACCCATCGCTCCATCCCGTATATATATGCAGTTTCCACAACAGTATCCTCGGCCTACGGTAGTGAATGATGATGATGATGATGATGACTGTGCTTTGCTTCTTACCTTCTTGATGGGTTTGAGAGTTGGCACAGCAGTAAATGCTGCGGACTGCAATTCACCCACGTTCATGTTCATGTCGCTGTTCTTGCTAACGGTCATCGCGGAATATTTTTCCGCGACGTTCTCCGTCTCTTTGACATATTTACTAGCCTGTTTCACCGCCTCCAATTTACCGTCCACGACCGCGTCTGTCATCTTTTGCATTCAAGTGATTCCGACCTCTTGGTATATAATTGTGATGATGTCAGACTTAGTAGCAACTGTGTAGGCTAGGATCTCTCTCTCTCTCTCTCTCTCTCTCTCTCTCTCTCTGCTCACGCACCTCTCTCGTCTTCTTGTCCTGTGAGCTTTTCTGTTTCGTGTTTGTAATTTCCGAACCGAAACGGCCTGCTGTCAACCGCAAAATATAAAGACGCACCTTGTAGCACTAGCCTGACTATTATAGACAGTGTGTGGGCAGTGTTGAATGAGAACTCTATTTTTCTTGCCGTCGTGACTTCGGTCTTCGGCCGGTTAACCAGTCGGTTGCCAAGTCACAAGCTCAGCATCCGAAGTGGGCGGTTTGTTGGATAAGTCACCTGAACGAGGGGCCGGGTAGTGGGAGGCTTTCATCCAATGGTGACAAGGGACTGCTTCTGTGTCCAATGAGAACTGGATTTGACCCATCTGACTTCTGGTACAGTTTGATAGCGTCATGACCACTGTAAACCCACCATAGTAATACAAATTTGAACAAAATGTCCTGTCATTAAACTGTACTGATGGTCAAAATCAAGAGATGCACCATATGACTACAATTTAATTTGTAAAAAAAAATAATAGTTCACTCAAAATAATTTGTTAAGCACAAAAAAATGTCTATATCATCCCCGAAAGACTATACCAGAAGAATATAACGTAGTCATTGATTGAGGAGATTAATAGCAGGGTTTTTCTTGATGGAGAAATCGTACACTGAAGGTCATGAAATCAGAGGGTGTTATCATTGGCCTATATTAAGAACTAATTATGAACTAACTACTTATGAACAAATTATATTCTTAGAACAATTGATAGGAATTTCAGAATTAAGAGTTTTACGGACCCATTTACAGCGTCATACAATCTCTGATTGAGACAGATGCAGAAACCACTGTTACAGATACTTTCACAGGTAAAATCTTCAGAGGATGACCTTCACAATAATGGTAATAGCTGGGGTTTTCTGTCTCACCCCCAGGGCCTCTCATTACCTTCACAGTGAGACAGAAAACCCCAGGGTCTCTCAGTGCCTTCACAGTGAGACTGAAAACCCCAGGGTCTCTCAGTGCCTTCACAGTGAGACAAAAAAACAGGGTCTTATTACCTTCACAGTGAGACAGAAACCACCAGGGTCAAAAATAGAAAATAGTAAAAATAAAGAAAACCCCTTGAATGAGTAGGTGTGTCCAAACTTTTGACTGGTACTGTATATACTGTATATATATTTTGGCATGGATCCTGGGTATGGTCACAGAATCTGTGTGGTGGTGGTACTGCATACCAAGCACATTCACCACTAGGCTCTCTCATTACCTTCACAGTGAGACAGAAACCCCCAGGCTTTCTCATTACCTTCACAGTGAGACAGAAACCCCCAGAATCTAGAACCTGAACTCACTCTAAAACCTGTTGAACGCAAAATTGAGGGAGAGCTCAGTTTGTTGTTTGGAAAGTTTGTTATTTTGGAAAGTTTTGAAAGTCTATTGAACAAGTTTGGTTACTATCTAGCTACCTACTATTTGAGTTAGGATCCAGCAACGCAGTTGGCATCAGTTGCTGGGACCCCTACTATCTGTCCAGGGATCCTGCCGATCAAGGCCGGGTTTGAGAAGCTGTTGGGCTAGAGTAGCTACTAGCTAGCTGCCTATCAAGATAGCCGGGTTTTCTTGAGGTCTTGAACGTGTGAGGTTAGCCATTACGGCTGGGACCTCGGATTAGCTGGGGCTTGTGGCTGTCTAGACCCCTGCTGTTTGTTGTTGTTTTTAAATCTTCCCTGTCTGGAACCGCAAGGAGTAACAGCATAACCTACTGTTGTTGGGATTACCAAGACCCAAGCCGGTGGGAGAACCGTTGAGGACAGTAGTGTCTCTCTATCACAGGTGAAGGATCTTTTAAATGAACAAAAAAAGAGCTCTACCAGCAGTTGTTACAACAACAAGAAAATAGCTTCAAGTGTTTTATCCAAATGCTGGTGGAGTCAACTAATAAAAGAATGGACGACGTAACCAGAGAGGTCCAGGACCTGAAGAACAGCTTTCAGTTCTCCCAGGGTCAGCTCGATGAGTTTAAACTGGAGAACGGCAAGATGACAGAAATGTGTAAGTCATCGAGAGAGGACATCAGTTCTGCATGTGAGTCCATGATAACAATGAATGAGAAATCTGATTATCCCGCGGGAGAATCTAAGTGGAATAACATGGTTGTGGACGGAATTGCAGAATAGCCCCATGAGACTGAGGACAGAGTGAGGGAAATGATCTCGGAGAAACTGAAGATGGACCACAGGAAGATTGAGGTGGAAGCGCGCCCACAGGATTGGAAAACCCACCACTGGTCCAGGTGACAGGCCCAGGTGACAGGCCCAGGTGACAGGCCCAGGTGACAGGCCCAGGTGTCAGGCCCAGGTGATAGGCCCAGGTGACAGGCCCAGGTGATAGGCCCAGGTGTCAGGCCCAGGCCCGATAGTGGTCAAGTTCCTGAGATTCAAGGAAAAGGTAGGTGTTCTTTTAGGGTTGTTGCTACAGGAAACCAAGTGCTAAAAGTCATTTAGCAGACGCTCTTATCCAGAGCGACTTACAAATTGGTGCATTCACCTTATGACATCCAGTAGAACAGTCACTTTACAATAGTGCATCTAAATCTTAAAGGGGGGGGGGTGAGAAGGATTACTTATCCTATCCTAGGTATTCCTTAAAGAGGTGGGGTTTCAGGTGTCTCCGGAAGGTGGTGATTGATTCCGCTGTCCTGGCGTCGTGAGGGAGTTTGTTCCACCATTGGGGGGCCAGAGCAGCGAACAGTTTTGACTGGGCTAAGCGGGAACTCAGTCAGTATCTAAATAATGTGTGAAATGCTTGATAGTGTATGTGATGTAAACAGAGAGGTCTACTTTCTTGGGGACTTGAATATTGACTGGTTTTCATCAAGCTGTCCGCTCAAGAGGAAGTCTTTGTCCTCAGGCCTGGAGGGAAGCCAAAGTCATTCCGCTACCCAAGAGTGATAAAACGGCCTTTACTGGTTCTAACAACACAAATAAATGATTGTTTGAAAGAAGTTAATAATAAGATGATTGTGGGAGCTGTACTGTTAGATTTCAATGCAGCCTTTGATGTTATTGACCATAACTTTTCTGTTGAGAAAACTTTTTGTGTTACGGCTTTTCAACCTCTGCCATATCGTGGATTCAGAGCCCTCTATCTAATAGAACTCAGAAGGTTTTCTTCAATGGAAGCTTCTCTAACGACAAACATGTACAGTGTGGTGTACCACAGGGCAGCTCTCTAGGTATTCTACTCTTTTCTATTTTTTTAACCAATGACCTGCCACTGGCATTAAACAAAGCATGTGTGTCCATGTATGCTGATGATTCAGCCATATATGCATCAGCAACCTCAGCTAATGAAGTCACTGAAACCCTTAAAGAGTTGGAGTCTGTTTTGGAAAATTGGTGGCCATGTAGAAAAACTAAGAGCGTTGTATTTGGTATAAATCATTCACTAAGTTCTATACCTTAGCTGAATCTGGTAATGACTGGTGTGGCTTTTGAACAAGTTGAGGAGACTAAATTATTTGGATTGGGGATAGGTCTGTCTGTAATAAAGAGATGAGGAGAGGTCTGTCTGTAATATAAAGAGATGCTCTGCTCTTTTGACACCACACTCCACAAAGCAAGTCCTGCAGGCTCTAGTTTTATCTTATCTTGATTATTGTCCAGTCGTGTGGTCCAGTGCTGCAAAGAAAGTCCTAGTTAACCTGCAGCCCAGAACAGAGTGGCACGTCTTGCTCTTCATTGTAATCAGAGGGTTAATATTAATACTATACATGCCAGTCTCTCTTGGCTAAGAGTTGAGGAAAGACTGACTGCGTCACTTCTTGTTTTTATAAGAAACATTATTTTGGAAATTCCAAATGGTTACATGTTCCACTTACCACACCAGACATGCCACCAGGGGTCTTTTCACAGCCCCCGAGGTCCTGAACAAAATCGAGGAAACATACAGTATTATACAGAGCCATGAGTGCATGGAACTCCCATCCTTTATAAACACAAGTGAACAGCAAACCTGGTTTCAAAAAACAAATAATGTGACATACTTGTTGCGTGTATGTACTGACATACATGTGAAACTGATAGATGCACACACTAAATTTAAAAGTTTAAAATATTTTGTCTGTATGACAAGCTGTTGCCATTGGTATCGGCTAATGGGGATCCTAATGAAAACAATATGAACACACACACACAAAATATATATATATATATATACATACACACACACACACAGTGGGGCAATAAAGTATTTAGTCAGCCACCAATTGTGCAAGTTCTCCCACTTAAAAAGATGAGAGAGGCCTGTAATTTTCATCATAGGTACACTTCAACTATGAACTTGTTATACTCATAACAAGTTCAAACTGGTGCCATTAATACAGGTAACGAGTGGAGGACAGAGGAGCCTCTTAAATAATAAGTTACAGGTCTGTGAGAGCCAGAAATCTTGCTTATTTGTAGGCGACCAAATACTTACTTTCCACCATAATTTGAAAATAAATTCATTAAAAATCCTACAAATGTGATTTTCTGGAGAAAAAAATTATCATTGTGTCTGTCATAGTTGAAGTGTACCTATGATGAAAATTAAAGGCCTCTCATCTTTTTAAGTGGGAGAACTTGCACAATTGGTGGCTGACTAAATACTTTTTTGCCCCACTGTGTATATATACACACACACACACACACACACACACACACACACACACACACACACACACACACACACACACACACACACACACACACACACACACACACACACACACACACACCCTAGAAATACAATCAATGAAACACAGAACTATAAAAAAGACAAAGTGAACCTAATACAATTTAATTAACAGATTAATACACAAGAGTTCACAGTCAAACAATGTTGTAAACCACAAAAAAATAAATGTATGGTCCTTCAGACAGGAAGAATATAAAATGTACTTTTCAAAAAAATGTACTTTTCAAATAAAGATCCACGTAGAGTTAAACAGACAAAGTACATGGATAGTCAGACATCAATGCAACATACATGTGTATCTCACAACAAACATCTAGTTTTTATCACGACGGTTGTATAAAATACATTCCCTGTACAAACAACCGGGGGAGTGGATATTGAAAACCCTTCTGAAAAGTAGTGTTGGGATCAATTCCATTTCAATTCAGGAAGTAAAATGAAATTCCAATTCTCCTCTGTTTTTCTATGAGAAGTGCATCCAAAAACATTATTTTACGAATATCCATTTTCATTTAGTCTGTCAATATCTGACTTGAGAATCCCTATGGACCAAGGCTTCTATAATGTTGCCTGTTTCAACAAACAAGATGCATAACTACCATCATTTTTTTTTACTCTTGACAGCTGAATTTGTAAACAGTCTTTGCTTCAGTAAAACACACACAACAAAATAAAGACCAACGAAATGTATTCTGCAACTAAACTAAGGCAGAGCCTTATATGGGCGAGGGGTAGTATTGGGTAGTATTAAGATTTTCACAATGTCACACCTTTTCTGTACCTTACTGGGTATTACTGGAAATGCACATAATGGGCACAATTAAAATAATATTTTTTTTATATAACTATATACAGTGGGGCAAAAAAGTATTTAGTCAGCCACCAATTGTGCAGGTTCTCCCACTTAAAAAGATGAGGCCTGTAATTTTTATCATAGGTACACTTCAACTATGATTTTTAATGAATTTATTTGCAAATTATGGTGGAAAATAAGTATTTGGTCACCTACAAACTATCAAGATTTCTGGCTCTCACAGACCTGTAACTTCTTCTTTAAGAGGCTCCTCTGTCCTCCACTCGTTACCTGTATCAATGGCACCTGTTTGAACTTGTTATCAGTATAAAAGACACCTGTCCACAACCTCAAACAGTCACACTCCAAACTCCACTATGGCCAAGACCAAAGAGCTGTCAAAGGACACCAGAAACAAAATTGTAGACCTGCACCAGGATGGGAAGACTGAATCTGCAATAGGTAAGCAGCTTGGTTTGAAGAAATCAACTGTGGGAGCAATTATTAGGAAATGGAAGACATACAAGACCACTGATAATCTCCCTCGATCTGGGGCTCCACGCAAGATCTCACCCAGTGGGGTCAAAATTATCACAAAAACGGTGAGCAAAAATCCCAGAACCACACGGGGGGACCTAGTGAATGACCTGCAGAGAGCTGGGACCAAAGTAACAAAGCCTACCATCAGTAACACACTACGCCGCCAGGGACTCAAATCCTGCAGTGCCAGACGTGTCCCCCTGCTTAAGCCAGTACATGTCCAGGCCCATCTGAAGTTTGCTAGAGAGCATTTGGATGATCCAGAAGAAGATTGGGAGAATGTCATATGGTCAGATGAAACCAGAATAGAACTTTTTGGTAAAAACTCAACTCGTCATGTTTGGAGGACAAAGAATGCCGAGTTGCATCCAAAGAACACTATACCTACTGTGAAGCATGGGGGTGGAAACATCATGCTTTGGGGCTGTTTTTCTGCAAAGGGACCAGGACGACTGATCTGTGTAAAGGAAAGAATGAATGGGGCCATGTATCGTGAGATTTTGAGTGAAAAACCTCATTCCATCAGCAAGTGCATTGAAGATGAAACGTGGCTGGGTCTTTCAGCATGACAATGATCCCAAACACACCGCCCGGGCAACGAAGGAGTGGCTTCGTAAGAAGCATTTCAAGGTCCTGGAGTGGCCTAGCCAGTCTCCAGATCTCAACCCCATAGAAAATCTTTGGAGGGAGTTGAAAGTCCGTGTTGCCCAGTAACAGCCCCAAAACATCACTGCTCTAGAGGAGATCTGCATGGAGGAATGGACCAAACTACCAGCAACAGTGTGTGAAGACTTACAGAAAACGTTTGATCTCTGTCATTGCCAACAAAGGGTATATAACAAAGTATTGAGATAAACTTTTGTTATTGACCAAATACTTATTTTCCACCATAATTTGCAAATAAATTCATAAAAATCCTACAATCTGATTTTCTGGATTTTTTTTCTCATTTTGTCTGTCATAGTTGAAGTGTACCTATGATAAAAATTACAGGCCTCTCTCATCTTTTTAAGTGGGAGAACTTGCACAATTGGTGGCTGACTAAATACGTTTTTGCCCCACTGTATGTATGTATTATATATATATATATAATTACGCAATAAACAATTTAGGCAAGAGGGTTGAGGGTTCTTGATCCAGGATGGGATTGACTGTCTTTGCAGTAACCAAGAAGCTTGATCTTGACATCTAGCCACTTAGCGAGCAAGTTAGCAAACCAAATGCATAGCTGGAGCTCTGAATAGGATATCATTTATTTGACACATTTGATATTTCTAAGCAGTGCTGTAGCATGCACCCCCCAAAACAAAAATATTATTATATATATTTTTTAAACGGTATTGAAAATCATACTGTCGGTATTTGGAAACACCCCGGTACACGGTTTATCGGCCAAGCCTAGCGAGAGGTGTATATACGGAGGAAGACATTGTCGGGGTGTCGAATGCTATGAAACACGGACCATCTGAGCTACAGAGTCTTCTCCTGCCTGGGCGGCCAGCTCTGCCTGTTGCTACGGGGAGAGAAGGAGAGAGAGAGAGAGAGAGAGAGAGAGAGAGAGAGAGAGAGAGAGAGAGAGGAAAGAGACAAAGAGAGAGGGAAAAGATGTAAGGATACGAGTCAACACATGCAACCAAAAACATTCACTAGTTAATTATTATATATTATTATTATATTATATTATTATTATATATTATTAATGTCTATACACCCATTACACAGTCATTAATGCCACAAAATTGCATGTTTAAAGGGAATACATTTGATATGTTTTTTTTTTTACTGATCTACACAATTACAATCCACATTTTCAAAGTAAAAAAAAAAAAGTTACTCTTTATTTATTTATATAAAATATTTTTTTTCAGCTTTCTTCGTAGCGTATGTCTTCATGGCCTGTTGGAATCCCCAGCCATCACAGCTGTGGAATCATTTTGAATAAGATTCTACCTACAGTGTCTTCAGAGAGTATTTGCATCCCAAGACTTTCTACACTTTGTTGTGTTACAGCTTGAATTTAAAAATGGATCAAATTTAGATTTTTTTGTTTATTCACACAATAGCCCATTAATGTTAAAGTGGAATTATGTTTTTTGAAATGTTTACAAATTACATTGAACAAAGGGTATAAACGGAATATGTAAAGTGTTGGACCCATGTTTTATGATCTGAAATAAAAACACACACAAAACTCTTATTTCTCTCAAAATTTGGCAACAAATTTGTTGACGTCGCTGTTAGTGAGCATTTCTCCTTCGCCAAGATAATCCATCCAACTGACATGTGTGACATGAAGAAGCTGATTAAAACAGCATGAGACCACTCTAAATGTTGCATTTTTGTCACACGAAACAATGCCCACAGATGTCTCAAGTTGTGAAATGGGAAATGCAATTGGCGTGCTGACTGCAGCCCTATTTTAACAGTAAAGTATAACAGTAACTGGATTAGTTTGCACATAAAAAAATATTTTGAATCACAACATTTTTAGATAAAAACTTGTTATGGAATACCTTTTCAGTCGTCTAATACACCTCTTAAAGTGGCAATATGTAACACATAACACTTTGTATTCAGGACAAATGAAACGGTAGATCTGTTCTATGTGCGCTATTTCTATGTTTCCTGTTTTTAAAAGTTTAGTTTTTGAACACAGCCACAGTTTCAAACAGACCGAAAATACAATATTTTTTGTGTTATGGAAAATATATTTTACAGTGATTTAGATGGTACACTGATTCTCTACAGTACACTTGCTTTTTTGTTGTTGTCACAAACTGAAATTAGGCAAACTATTACAATTTTTGCAAACAGGAAATGGCGGAGCAATGTCTGCATAGTGGCACCTTTCATAAAGCACTTCATTTTGCAGTGATTTTTGTGAAGCTTGATTTTGCTGTGGCTAATATGACATTTTGCATGGCGATATGCAACGATTATGTTGAAATTGTCGTGAAAATTGACGTGTGGTTTGATTGAACCACGACTTGGCAATTTATTGCGGAAATAGTGCTGTTTTTAAAAATGTATTTAAACCTTAATTTAATTAGGAAAGTCAATTTAATTAGGAAATTATTATTTACAATGACGGCCTACCCCGGACAAACCCTCACCTAACCCGGACGATGCTGGGCCAATAGTGACGCCAATAGTACTGTGATGCATTGCCTTAGACCGCTGCACCTCTCGGGAGCAGTGATTGGTCAAATTAACAAGCCCTTGCATAATCTAAGGGGAATTTGTTATTTTTTAAATGCAATCGCAGAACCCTGGAGGGACTGAAATGACATTGAATTTGTTTCTATTGTGACGCCAAATCATGGGCTAGTGCCACCAACTGAAAAACGCATTGGCACCAGTGAATTGTTGTCTGTAGCCCTGGATTCATGTGTATTGTATATAGCCTGAAGAACTTAGGAAGGACTCTTCACTTCAAATTGTATAATGGCGGTTATAGGGAGAATCCCATCCTCAATTTCTGCTTTTGGTTCCCCCTCTCCAGCTCTCCTACCTGGGCCAGAGCCAGGGCCATCTCCTCCCTCTCCTTGGGAGAGAAGAAGCGTCCTCCGTCTCCCCTCTTGCGCTGCATGGCGTGGCGGTGACGGGACTCATGCAGATATTTCTGTCAGAGAGAGATCGAGAGAGAGAGAGAAAAGTAAAGTCGTAAATGCCAGATGCATTCATGTTATTTTAACTCATTGAGAAACACTGATTGGTTAATGAACTAAGAGTACAACTATCATGCTTGTAAACAAATTGTTGAGTTCAAAAACTACATTTATAGATTATTTTTTATAAATACTGTTTTTTTGTTGCATTTAACTGCCAAAAATGCTGTTATAGAGGCCATTTTCTTAGTAGGTGACATTAGAGGTCCCCATGTGTGTGAAGTGGGAGCTCAGGATGATCGTCAATTTCCCACTAGAGTTGCAGCGATGTGACAAGATTGAAATTGGGGAGAAAGAGGGTCAAATAAAAAATGAAGTAAAAAAATAACATTCATAATAAATAAAAGGGCATTATCATAATGTTTTACAAATTCACAGTATTATTTCAACCAAATAGTGTAGAAATATATACAACACATAGGCAAATCATGTTTTTGACTGCACTGGGCCTTTAAGTAAGTGCAACACTGGGTGCATCGCCAAGTAATTGAAAACTTGGGCTTCGGTTTGCTTATATAGAGAGCGGGTACTACTTGTTTGCTGAAATGGGTGCAAGAGGGAAGCTAGTAACGTTGTTCAAGGCCTTTCACAAGGTGCTGAAACCCCCTATTCACAACCACAGAGACGCGCAAATAAAACATATAAAAACGCAATATAAACACGTTGCTAAGAAAAGAGAAACTAACCGACGGTAGTTTTTTCAGACAGTAAGATACACGTACAGAGATAGTTAACTAGGGGCTGTGCGTTCTCTGTGGAACCGATGTGGACTGACCATCCACTGAATTGCATTATTTTCCAGAGAACGCATAGATCTCCGGGTTGATTATCCCCTTTATACCATGGCTATAATTTAACACATTTAACCCCCCCCCCAAAAAAAAAATGTGATCAACATCCACTGAAGTAGTAGTACAGTAGTTGCCTTGGTAACCAAACAGACTTGCTAGTCTGGCTAACCAAACCATCAGTCCTATAGCTTGCTTTTATTATGAAAATCGAAATTCAACAACGCCAATAATGTTTTCAATTCGACTTCTGCTTTCAAAAGCAGCTCAAACATAAAACATGTTAACAAAAAAAGACTGCAGCCGTCCTGCTCTGAGAGACACTGCATAGACTATCTGACTAACAAACACACTGTACTTATTCACCAGTGCAAATATACTGTAGGGTACAGGGAAATAATGCAGGCCCTAGAATGTCCTTCAAGAGAGAGAATGTCCTAGAATGTCCTAGAAGCCCTTCAAACCTTCTCCGAACAACTGGTTTTCTCAGGCTTTATCACTTTTATCACAACGAGTTACCAACATATTTAAAATAATGATTGAAACATTTTCATTAAAACATGTTTTTTTTATAACAATTTTTCATCCTTTCACGAGATATAGTCTCAACACAAATCTAGGGTTTGTTTTTACATTTATTTTTTATTCGTTATTTTACCAGATAAGTTGACTGAGAACACATTCTCATTTGCAGCAACGACCTAGGGAATAGTTACAGGGGAGAGGAGGGGAATGAATGAGCCAATTGTAAACTGGGGATTATTAGTTGACCGTGATGTTTTGATGGCCAGATTGGAAATTTAGCCAGGACACTGGGGTTAACACCCCTACTCTTACAATAAGTGATCTTTAATGACCGCAGAGAGCCAGGACACCAGGGTTAACACCCCTACTCTTACAATAAGTGATCTTTAATGACCGCAGAGAGCCAGGACAGCCGTTTAACATCCCATCCGAAAGATGGCACCCTACACAGGGCAGTGTCCCCAGTCACTGCCCTGGGGCATTGGGATATTTTTTAGACCAGAGGAAAGAGTGCCTCCTACTGGCCCTCCAACACCACTTCCAGCAGCATCTGGTCTCCCATCCAGGGACTGACCAGGACCAACCCTGCTTAGCTTCAGAATCAAGCCAGCAGTGGTATGCAGGGTGGTATGCAGGGTGGTATGCAGGGTGGTATGCAGGGTGGTATGCAGGGTGGTATGCAGGGTGGTATGCAGGGTGGTATATGCTGCTGGCATACCCAAACCGTCTGGTTGTTTCTTTATATCGGTTTGTTTGCCAGATAAGTGACTCAGTCGTTATGTCTTTTAGTTCTACATCTATGTTCTGTTCTATCTATGGACGTGACTCAGTCGTTATGTCTTTTTGTTCTGTTTCTATGGATGCGAACTACCCAATCGTTCCTACTAAATGTTCTGTTGTCATGATGGCTGGCAACGTACTTATCCCTTGTTTGGTAGCTAGCCAACTTTGGCTAACAGATTCACGACAAAAACACTGTAGCCAGAGTAACAGTAAAGTAGCTGCGAATAATTTAAAAAAAATAGAACAAAACCGAGAGGCTTGGATGGCCATTACATTTCTTGACAATTATAAATATAGTTTGTTTAAGCTGCTTTCTAGTGATTTGTTTGGTATACATCCATAACAATGTGCGATTTCACCTGGCAATGAATATTTGCTCTCTCGCCAGGCCACTGTTCAGAAGAGATATCCAACTACACAGCTAACACAAAAACTTAAAAACTGAAGCTGAAAAGACAAACTAGTTGCATTTTGTGTTTTTCTATAGACATTTCTTCGCATATAGCCATAAAAATTATGCTAATTCATGATTTCGACTGTCTGAGAAAAGCTGCCAGCAAGCCTGTCTCTTCCCGACTCCCAACATGTTCGTTACTATGGGTCAGCTGGAGATCGAATTTCAATATTGAAACAATGTTGCAAATGTCGGAGAGACAGAGAGAAAGGTTTATTACAAACCTCTGCTGTTGAAAACCAAATGTTAGTCTAAAAGAAATGTGAGGTAATGTCTAGATGATTTTTATAGTGGAGATCAAGTTTATAAATTGTCTGGCTGGGCTGATGAGACAGTGGATTGCGCAGTCAGATGGAACCGAGTAAATAGGCATTTTCAATTTCATAGATCGGTACCGGTGCCTCCTGTATAACCTCATTATTGTTATTCTTATTGTGTTATTTTTGTATAATTACTTTAGTCCAGCTTGGCTCGGGCCTGTCGTCACATACTAACACTAACCCGGGCTACTCACCCTCCTCTCCTTGGGGATCTTGCCCTCTTCCTCCAGCTTGGCTCGGGCCTGTCGTCACACACTAACACTAACCCAGGCTACTCACCCACCTCTCCTTGGGGATCTTGCCCTCTACCTCCAGCTTGGTGCGGGCCTGTCGTCACACACTAACCCAGGCTACTCACCCTCCTCTCTTTAGGGATCTTGCCCTCTGCCTCCAGCTTGGCTCGGGCCTGTCTTCTCTTCAGGATGCGATGGTACTGTTTAGCGTTGACATACAGAGGTTCCTCTTCTAACATCTCAGCCCCGGGTAGAGGGATACGTTGCATAGCAGGCACCGCACCTCCACTAGGCATCATCTAGAAGGGAGAGAGAGAAAAGGAGACATACTAGACAGAGCCTCTTGCAAAGAGGAGAGAGAAGGATAGAGAGAGTGGGGGGGGGGAGAAAGAGAGACACTGCATAGACTATCTTACTAGCAAACACACTGATCGCTGTGTGTGTGTCTCTGTGTGTGTGTGTGTCTGTGTGTGTGTGTGTGTGTGTGTGTGTGTGTGTGTGTGTGTGTGTGTGTGTGTGTGTGTGTGTGTGTGTGTGTGTGTGTGTGTGTGTGTGTGTGTGTGTGTGTGTGTCTGACCGAGGCTAATTTGCAACAATTATTTCTGATCAAACACCCCATATCACAGAGATAAACGATTGTGTAATATTGAATTATATGACCTCACTGAGTCTAGGTACTAGCACACTACAGGCTCTATACTAACCAGGTACTAACCCACTACAGACTCTATACTAACCAGGTACTAGCACACTACAGACTCTATACTAACCAGCTCTATACTAACCAGGTACTAACCCACTACAGGCTCTATACTAATCCACTAACCAGGCTCTATACTAACCCACTACAGGCTCTATACTAACCAGGTACTAACCCACTACAGGCTCTATACTAACCAGGTACTAACCCACTACAGGCTCTATACTAACCAGGTACTAACCCACTACAGGCTCTATACTAACTAACCAGGTACTAACCCACTACAGGCTCTATACTAACCAGGTAACCCACTACAGGCTCTATACTAACCCACTACAGGCTAACCCACTACAGGCTCTATACTAACCAGGTACTAACCCACTACAGGCTCTATACTAACCAGGTACTAACCCACTACAGGCTCTATACTAACCAGGTACTAACCCACTACAGGCTCTATACTAACCAGGTACTAACCCACTACAGGCTCTATACTAACCAGGTACTAACCCACTACAGGCTCTATACTAACCCACTACAGGCTCTATACTAACCAGGTACACTACAGGCTCTATACTAACCAGGTACTAACCCACTACAGGCTCTATATACTAACCCACTACAGGCTCTATACTAACCAGTTACTAACCCACTACAGGCTCTATACTAACCAGGTAACCCACTACAGGCTAACCCAACCAGTTACAGGCTCTATACTAACCAGGTACTACTAACCAGGTACTAACCCACTACAGGCTATACTAACCAGGTACTAACCAGGTCTACTAACCCACTACAGACTCTATACTAACCAGGTACTAACCCACTACAGACTCTATACTAACCAGGTACTAACCCACTACAGACTCTATACTAACCAGGTACTAACCCACTACAGACTCTATACTAACCAGGTACCAACCCACTACAGGCTCTATACTAACCCACTACAGGCTCTATACTAACCAGGTACTAACCCACTACAGGCTCTATACTAACCAGGTACTAACCCACTGCAGGTTCTATTCTAACCAGGTACTAACCCACTACAGGATCTATACTAACCAGGTACTAACCCACTGCAGGTTCTATTCTAACCAGGTACTAACCCACCGTGCCCCAACCCCCTCAGTGATCTAGGTAATAGGATGTCTGGGTATCTCTGGTTAGGACCTTACCATGACCATGCCACCAGCGTTCATCATGTTGCCTGAGACTGGCAGGGTGACGGTCACAGTGCCCTGCTGTCCACTGTTGGTAGTGGTGGTGTTGGCACCCCCTGTCTGCACCATTTGGGCCCCCGCCAGGCTGCCTGCTGGGATGGTGATCATTCCTGGGGAGAAAAAGCCTTCTTATCACCACCACCTTCACCATTTTATTTGTGTGTGTGTGTGTGTGCGTCCAAGCATGTCGGTGTGTACATACTGTAAACATACCCTGTTGCAGGACGGTGCCATCTGCGTTGACTGGCTGGTAGACGATGGTCTGTCCATCAGCCGTCTGCGCCAGCTGCTGGCCCTGTTGCAACTGAATCTGCTGGCCCTGTTGCAACTGAATCTGCTGGCCCTGTTGCAACTGAATCTGCTGGCCCTGTTGCAACTGAATCTGCTGGCCCTGTAGGAACACACAGGACAGGGTCATATACATTATGGCGACAAGTAAAGATGAGCCTTGGCTTGTGCGAGCCACAATGGCTCATAGGAGCATGAGCATCTCTCCTGTTTCTGTCGTGTGGGGCAGCTTGATGTACCAGTACAGGGACAGGACGCTAGTCTATCGCAAGGCCTTACCCCCTCCTTAATGCTATAAAATATAATTAAAAGTCTAAATACAATGTTATTGGTCGCGTACACATATTTTGCAGATGTTATCGTGGGTGGAGCTAAATGCTTGTGTTCCTAGCTCCAACAGTGCAGTAATACCTAGCTAAATGCTTGTGTCCCGAGAACAGTGCAGTAATACCTAGCTAAATGCTTGTGTTCCTAGCTCCAACAGTACAGTAATACCTAGCTGGAGCTAAATGCGCAGTGTGTTGTGTTCCTAGCTCCAACAGTGCAGTAATACCTAGCTAAATGCTTGTGTTCCTAGCTCCAACAGTGCAGTAATACCTAGCTAAATGCTTGTGTTCCTAGCTCCAACAGTGCAGTAATACCTAGCTAAATGCTTGTGTTCCTAGCTCCAACAGTGCAGTAATACCTAGCTAAATGCTGGTGTTCCTAGCTCCAACAGTGCAGTAATACCTAGCTAAATGCTTGTGTTCCTAGCTCCAACAGTGCAGTAATACCTAGCTAAATGCTTGTGTTCCTAGCTCCAACAGTGCAGTAATACCTAGCTAAATGCTTGTGTTCCTAGCTCCAACAGTGCAGTAATACCTAGCTAAATGCTTGTGTTCCTAGCTCCAACAGTGCTTGTGTTCCTAGTAATACAGCTAAATGCTTGTGTTCCTAGCTCCAACAGTACAGTAATACCTAGCTAAATGCTTGTGTTCCTAGCTCCAACAGTACAGTAATACCTAGCTAAATGCTTGTGTTCCTAGCTCCAACAGTGCAGTAATATCTAGCTAAATGCTTGTGTTCCTAGCTCCAACAGTGCAGTAATACCTAGCTAAATGCTTGTGTTCCTAGCTCCAACAGTGCAGTAATACCTAGCTAAATGCTTGTGTTCCTAGCTCCAACAGTGCAGTAATACCTAGCTAAATGCTTGTGTTCCTAGCTCCAACAGTGCAGTAATACCTAGCTAAATGCTTGTGTTCCTAGCTCCAACAGTGCAGTAATACCTAGCTAAATGCTTGTGTTCCTAGCTCCAAAAGTGCAGTAATACCTAGCTAAATGCTTGTGTTCCTAGCTCCAACAGTGCAGTAATACCCAGCTAAATGCTTGTGTTCCCAGTAATACCTAGCCTTGTGTTCCTAGCTCCAACAGTGCAGTAATACCTAGCTAAATGCTTGTGTTCCTCCAACAGTGCAGTAATACCTAGCTAAATGCAGTGCAGTAATACCTAGCTAAATGCTTGTGGTCCTAGCTCCAACAGTGCAGTAATATCTAGCTAAATGCTTGTGTTCCTAGCTCCAACAGTACAGTAATACCTAGCTAAATGCTTGTACCCAGCTAAGTGTTTGTGTTATTAATTTAAGCAGACTGTGTTTGTATATTGCTGTTACATTTTATGATCAATTTATGCAGAAGTCCATGTAATTCCACATTGTTTAAATAATTTATCTTGCCACTGTACACACACAGGCCAGTTTATTAGGTACACACATCTAGTACCGTGTCCAGCCCCCGTTGCATACAGAACAGCCTTAATTCTTCGGGGCATGGAAATATTACTCAATTTGAATCAAGGGACCTAACGGGGGCCAATGAAACATTCCCCACACCATTACACCACCACCATCCTGTACTGTTGACACCAGGCAGGATGGAGTCACGGACTCACGCTGTTTACACCTAATCACGACTCTGCCATCAGCATGACGCAACAGGAACCGGGATTCGTCGGACCAGGAGATGTTTTTCCACTCTTCCGATTGTCCAGTGTTGGTGATGGCGTGCCCAACTAGCCCTGCGTCTTCTTGTTTGTATCTGATAGGAGTGGAACCCGGTGTGGTCGTCTGCTGTAATAGCCAATCCGTGACCAAGGACCGGCGAGTTATGTGTTTTGTTATTTCCCCTGCCTGTTAACTTACACGATTCTTGTCGTTCTCCTTCGACCCTCTCATCAACGTGCTGTTGTCGCCCACAGGATGTTGTCGCCCACAGGATGTTGTCGCCCACAGGACGTTGTCGCCCACAGGACGTTGTCGCCCACAGGACGTTGTCGCCCACAGGATGTTGTCGCCCACAGGATGTTGTCGCCCACAGGACGTTGTCACCCACAGGACGTTGTCACCCACAGGATGTTGTCACCCACAGGATGTTGTCACCCACAGGATGTTGTCGCCCACAGGATGTTGTCGCCCACAGGACTGCCGCTGACTTTTATCTGTTGTCACCCACAGGACGTTGTCACCCACAGGACGTTGTCACCCACAGGACGTTGTCACCCACAGGATGTTGTCACCCACAGGATGTTGTCACCCACAGGATGTTGTCACCCACAGGATGTTGTCACCCACAGGATGGCCACTGACTGTTTTATCTGTTGTCACCCACAGGACGTTGTCACCCACAGGACGTTGTCACCCACAGGACGTTGTCACCCACAGGACGTTGTCACCCACAGGATGTTGTCACCCACAGGATGTTGTCACCCACAGGACGGCCACTGACTGTTTTATCTGTTGTCACCCACAGGACGTTGTCACCCACAGGACGTTGTCACCCACAGGATGTTGTCACCCACAGGACGGCCACTGACTGTTTTATCTGTTGTCACCCACAGGACGTTGTCACCCACAGGATGTTGTCACCCACAGGATGTTGTCACCCACAGGATGTTGTCACCCACAGGACGGCCACTGACTGTTTTATCTGTTGTCACCCACAGGACGTTGCCACCCACAGGACGTTGCCACCCACAGGACGTTGCCACCCACAGGACGTTGCCACCCACAGGACGTTGTCCCCCACATTTATCTGTTGTCGCAACATTCTCTGTAAACCCTAGACGCTGTCGTGCGTGAAAAGCCCAGGAGGCCAGACGTTTATGAGATACTGGAAGCAGCACGTTTGGCACCGACGATTCATATCACGCTCAATGTCTCTTAGGTCACTCGTTTTGCCCAATATAAAAGGTCAATCGGAACACTGAATATATGTATATATTGCATAGGATTGAAGCTAAACATCTCTGGCCTTGCTGCAGCTGGATCAGTTGACCCATGAATCAGTGTCAATGAGAGATTTGAATTTACATTGTAGTTAATCATGTGGAAGTTGAACTAAAAGTATGTTTGAATTCAGACTCAAATGCTGATGTTTTTTTTTTTTTTTTATTTTTTTACCTTTAGGCAAGTCAGTTAAGAACAAATTCTTATTTTCAATAACAGTGGGTTAACTGAACGACAGATTTGTACCTTGTCAGCTCGGGGATTTGAACTTGCAACCTTTCGGTTACTAGTCCAACGCTCTAACCACTAGGCTACGCTGCCGCCCCGGTTAGCGATGATGTCACATTGTCCCAAAAGAGGAAGTGTGTAATCAGAAGTCTGTGTAGGTGTATACCTTTCAGTGAGTGTGTGTGTGTGTGTGTGTGTGTGTGTGTGTGTGTGTGTGTGTGTGTGTGTGTGTGTGTGTGTGTGTGTGTGTGTGTGTGTGTGTGTGTGTGTGTGTGTGTGTGTGTGTGTGTGTGTGTGTGTGTGTGTGTGTGTGTGTGTGTGTGTGTGTGTGTGTACCTGGTTCTGTCCGGCTGTGATGGCTTGTTGTGGCTGTTGGATGATGATCTGTTGGGGTTGACCCTGCTGTCCCCCGAGCTGTAACATCTGTCCGTTCTGCAGCTGGATCTGTTGTCCCCCTAGATGGATCGTCTGACCGTTCTGCAGCTGGATCTGCTGTCCACCCTGTAGCTGGATCTGACAATGAAACATAATCAGATGATAGTGTGCTCATAATATCATTCCAACTCCAGACTCTGGCTCAAATAAATATGATTCCTAGAATGGGAAAAGACTCTTAAGAACACTGCACTCTGAAAGCATTCTAATTGAATGGGTTCTAGCAATTATATGTCTATGGTTTTCCTCTCATCCCATTCCTCACCTGTTGTAGTCCCTGTCCTCCAGACACAGGCACCTGCATGATGGTCTGTCCCTGTCCTCCCCCCATAGCCTGCACCATGATTGGTTGCCCTGACGATGTGATCAGCTGCCCTCCGCTCACCTGCACCACCAGGGGCTGGCCTTGGACCTGTGGGCGGGTGGGTTAAAGTTGATACATTCATTCCTAGATAATGATATACATTGAGTGTACAAATCATTAAGAATGCCTTCCTTTTCCCCTCACAACAGATTAAATCCGTCGGGACATGGACTCTACAAGGTGTCTAAAGCATTCCACAGGGATGAAGGCTCATGTTGACTCCAATGCTTTCTACAGTTGTGTCAAGTTGGCTGGATGTCCTTTGGGTGGTGGACCATTCTTGATTCACACGGGAAACTGTTGAATGTTAAAAACCCAGAAGCATTGCAGTTCTTGGCACAAACCAGTGCGCCTGGAACCTACTACCATACCCGATTCAAAGCCGCTTAAATCTTTTGTCTTGCCCAATCACCCTCTGAATTGCAAACATACACAATCCATTTCTCAATTGTCTCAAGGATTAAAAATCCTTCTTTAACCTGTCTCCTCCCCTTCATCTACACTGATTGAAGTGGATATAACAAGTGACATCAATAAGGGATCATAGCTTTCACCTGCACTCACCTGGTCAGTCTGTGTCATGGAAAGAGCAGGTATACATAATGTTTTGTACACTCAGTGTATACTTTAACTCTGCAGTTTCATGTCACAGCCAGAGCGCTGAGAAAACACCAAGCGTGTCATTTTAGACAGAATATAATTCCTGTTTTAGGACATAAAATTATGAACACATGAACCAGTTGACAGTGTAAGCGTATCATAGCGTGAACAATGGTGAAAAACTCCGGCAAATGGCCATAATATGATGGTCAATCCGATGTTTCAGACTGTTGCTAGTACCTTCATGGATGACTCGGACTGACTCAGTCAAACCAGTCACTGAGCTGGGGACATGCAGCTCAGAGCAGCGATAGCATTCTAAGGAAGCTAGCACTGAGATGGGGCATGGTAATCATGGTAGACGAGAGGCATGCTGTACACTGTGACAATAATGCAGTGCGATGTAATACTGTGACCGGGTGACAATGTGACATAGGCAGACGGTCACACCACTACCTGGAGTGTCTGCACCTGCTGGCCAGAGGCCGTCAATACCGGCGCCTCGGTCTGCAGCTGCACAGCCGTCATTGTGCCCTGAGTCTGCAGACAAGGTCATGTTCATTAGGGCACGCAACCGGAAACCGTTTCAAAGCATTTTTGTAACGGGAAAAAAATAATCATTTGCATTTCTTATTTAAACAAGCCCCTAAATCCAGGTACCCCCTCCCTGTTTTGTTCTGTTTTCTGACGTTTAGTGCCTAATGAACACGGAACAGCTACAGTTCACTTATCCCAGAAGTCTCAGAGATTAGATTGAATCATTTTTTATATCAAATGAATTGCCTATAAATGACACTTCTGAGTCTAGACTCAACAACATGTAGGCCTACATTGTATTCCGTCGGTGTGCCTCAGTAAAGTCTGGTTGAGATTCACCCAGCTCAGGTTGAACCGTTGACACTCACCTGTTGTTGGATCTGTCCATTGGACGTCTGCACGACTATCTGCTCCCCTGTTGAGGTGGTGTACTCCATGATCAGTTATAGTCACAGTCCTTCCTGTCATTGTCAAAATACAGTTTGATCAATCAAATTAGAGGCATTGTGACAAATTAGGGATACAAAGGGGGAAAATCCAATATAAACTGGCATATCAATCGCAAAGGGTCACACAAGCAATCATAGGCTATGAGGTTGTTGTAGCCACATATAACAGGAAAATACTGTGGATTGATTGTTAGGCCATTAGCTGGACTAGCTAAAACAGTCACCATTTCAGCAGACATGTGGAACACAGGCGTTCATGTGTTTTCCGGTTCTTGTTCCCCAGGATTGTAGCCTAATTTAAAGATTCAGCTGAGGCTGGGTACATCATCGGATATCACTCAGTTCCGAGTACAAACCTTTTCGCTACAACCGCAATAACTAAATATTTGTATGTGACCAATAAAATTTGATTTGGACAATATTTCTTGAAATTAACAAAATGGACTACAATGGTACATCATGCAGCAAATGAATACAAATGCTAGCTATAACGTTAGATTTGTTGAAGGACATCTTGAAGTGTGTGCTTTGTTTTCTTTGTTGTTCGCTAGCTTTACTGTTGCTAGCTACACAGCTAACGTTAGCTAGCTTGAGACAAGGCACAGGTACATTAGATAACTAGCTAGCTGGATAGTTGACTAGCTAGTTAGCTTAGCTAGCGAGTTAAATGTTCACATAAAAGAACGGAAGCCTGTTGAAAATGCATAAATATTTGCGTATAACATTAGCTAGTTACAACAACAACAAAAAAATCACATTATTTATAGGATTTATTCCAAGCTAACGTTGCATTTAGCAGGCAAATCTGTCTCGGTTATGTAACAAGGATTATAGTTATACTACAATCATACTGAAATCATTACAGTTCTAAAAAAATACAACAACGTTGACATGCGATTCCTGTATTTTGTAGAGTTAGTAATTTGGTTGGTCAATGACAAACCAATCCGTGCTGACAACAACCACAGAGCTTCTATTACCGTTTCTCTCTGCTGTCCGGTATCCCTCTGATTGGCTCCAGTTCAGGGTTCCAAAGCCCAATCACCAAAGTGAGCAGACAAAATGGCGCAAATGGAGAAAAAAAAAAACAACAGCGTTGTCGAACGAGTTAATAAGCCATGTGATCGTTTTTAGGCGAAGAACGACGAAGATTGCCGATCTTTATAACTCGGCCGATGACGCACTTGGTTCAGTATGTAATGTCCTGCCTGTAGTACTCAAGATTATTATTATTATTTTTTTTTTAAACTGTTGGAGTCAGTTGTGGAAAAAGTAACCAATAGTCATACTTGAGTAAAAGTAAGGATACCTTAATAGAAAATGACTCAAGTAAAAGTGAGAGTCACCCAGTTAAATACTACTTGAGTAAAAGTCTAAAATTACTTGGTTTTAAATATATTTAAGTATCAAAAAGTAAATGTAATTGCTAAATATACTTACGTATTAAAAGTAAAATTATTAATAATTTCAAATTCCTTATATTAAGAAAATCACGCGGCACCGTTATGTTTTTAAAATTTATCGGAAAGCCAAGGGCACACTCCAACACTTTTCAAACTAATAATTTGTGTTTAATGAGTCTATTTAATGAGTCTGAGTCTAATATTCATAAATATCAATGCATTTACTTAAATTAAGGTTTGTTTGGTATTTTCGATCAAGTAGTGACTGAAATGTATCGGGGGTTTTTCAACACCACATGTCAGTAGGTGGCAGTATGTAGAAATATAGGTTGTATGCCAGACTGTTTGCGGAAAGGCTGCATTGTTTCCACGAGACAAGCAGGTCTAGACTGAAATGTAGCTAAAAGAAAGCAGGAGAATCTTATTTGGGTGAATACAATTGTTAATTATTTCTATCAATGTTGGCTAGACACATGGTTATGGTTTGACTACTTTGTGAGATGTGAATGTGCGGTAGCAGCAAGAGGCGTATTTAGCTAACTAGCTAAGGTCTTTGGCTCTGTATACTAGCCAAGGTTACTATCAAATCACATTTTATTGATCGCATACACATATTTAGCAGATGTTATTGCGTTTGTAGCGAAATACTTGTGTTCCTAGCTCCAACAGTGCAGTAGTATCTAACAATTCACACAATGTAAAATAATGGAATTAGAAATATATTCATGTTAGGACGAGCAATTTCGGAGTGGCATTGACTAAAATACAGTATATACACATTAAATTAGTAAAGCAGTATGTAAACATTATTAAAGTGGCCAGTGATTCCATGTCTATGCACAGTGGGCAGCAGCCTCTAAGGTGCAGGGCTGAGTAACCAGGCGGTAGCCGGCTAGTGATGGTTATTTAACAATTTGATGGCTTTGAGATAGAAGCTGTTTTTCAGTTGCGGTGATATAGCCCGACAGGATGCTCTCAGTTTTGTGCATCTGTAAATGTTTGAGCGTCCTTCTATTGGCAATGAGGTTATTTCATTGAGCTGAATTTTTTTTTTTTTTTAGCTAACTAGATCAGACAAAATGGACGTACTGGGCAAATCGGATAGATTGAAAATGTTGAGAATTTCTGATCCTGTCTTTTCTTCATCCAGTAGTGTCTGGTGACCAGTGGTGAGCCTTCAGAATAGCCATGATGTCTTTCAGGATAGCCTCCAGGCTTGGCAAACTGTCAGTGATGCCCACAAGGAGCTGTAGTCGACACCTCTGCAGCGATGCCAGCAAGGCCTGGATGGATCAGAGGCAGACACACAGGACCTCGGCCCACAGACACAGAGGGAAGGAGGAGAGATCTGAAGATCCAGATCTGGACGATGTAGACGACAAGGTCCAGGCTGTGTTCAGGTGAGAATCATTTACCCTAAACGGCACAAACAGACCTGGGACCACCAGGCCTATTGAAGGATGCCTGTCTACATACTTTGCCACATTCACCCAGTCAGTGATGGGTCTACATAGTATCTTAAGATAAATATCATACAATTGAACAAAGTCGTCACTCCACACTCGTGATGCAACTAGGCCTAATGCCACCCGTCTCACCTTGGCCCCTGTCTAGTGAAGAGAGGAGGAGACAGAGGACGGTGAAGTACCATATAGTTAAGAGACAGCTGACTGAGTCTGGAGCTCCAGAGAGGATGTTGAGCTGGGACGCCATGGAACAGATCAGGTGAGGAAGACTGCAATGTTACGAAATATTCAGAAATATATTATATACACACACACACACACACACACACAGTATAAAACTCTAAAGTTTGGACACCTACTCATTCCAGGGTTTGTCTTTTGTTTTTTACTATTATTTTTTTTATTACCATTTTCTACATTGTAGAATAGTGAAAACATCAACTATGAAATCATGGAGTGAGCCAAAAAAAGTGTTATATTTAAATAGATTTGAGATTTATCAAAGTAGCCACCGTTTGCCTTAATGACAGCTTTGCTGTACTGTATGAATGACATGTTTTGATTGTCTGTCAGGTAGACTAGGGAGTCGTGTCAACTTTATCTGCAACATTGTCAACGTTTTGCCTCCATGACTCAATTACTGACTGATACCCCAGGTATCTGAAGCAGGAGCTACCAGAGGAATGGACCATTGACCGTCTGGCAGAGGGATTCTCTGTCCATCGTGACGTCATCCTACGAGTCCTGAGGAGCAAGTTCGACCCCACCCCAGAGAGGAAAGCTAAACAGGACACCAGCGTGTGGGCCAGGCTGAGACAGCAGGCCTTACCTGGAGCAGGGGGACAGGAGAGGCAGGTTGCCTTACCTGGGGGTGGAGCAGGGGGACAGGGCAGGCAGGTGGCCCTACCTGGGGGTGGAGCAGGGGGACAGGGCAGGCAGGTGGCCTTACCTGGGGGTGGAGCAGGGGGACAGGGCAGGCAGGTGGCCTTACCTGGGGGTGGAGCAGGGGGACAGGAGAGGCAGGTGGCCCTGCCTGGGGGTGGAGCAGGGGGACAGGACAGGCAGAAAGCCCTACCTGGGGGTGGAGCAGGGGGACAGGGCAGGCAGAAAGCCCTACCTGGGGGTGGAGCAGGGGGACAGGATAGGCAGGTGGCCCTACCTGGTGGTGGAGAGGCAGGGGGGCCGGGCAGAACACAGCTGTCTGCCTCTGGACATAGAAGTAGCAAACCAGCCATGCTGCCCACAGGAAGTGGCACTGGTGCCCTGGTCACCCTGGCTAGCCACAGTAGCCAGAGGCTGATAGCCAGGGACTTGGAGGATGACCCTGGCCCAAGAGCCATGATGACTACTGCTAATTATCCTGCTGCTCCTCTCACCTCACTACCCACCCAGCTCTCATCCCCACCAACACTGCACAGCAGACACACCTCAGGGCAAGATAACTCGAGAGAGGAGTGGGATGAAGAGGAAAATGTTCCAGAGGACAATGTGTCGGAGAAGGTTGAGGAGAAAGACGACCAGGAGGAGAGATGGGATGGAAGGGTGTTTTCAGAGGAAGAACTGGAGGAACTAATGCTGTCGTCAAAGCCTTCGCCAGTGGTACCGAATGGGAGAGAGTTCTTTGACAGTGAAGGGAACTTCCTGTACAGAATCTGAGATAGCAAAATGGCACCCTATTCCCTACATAGTGCACTACTTTTGACCAGGGCTAATGGCACCCTATTCCCTATATTAGTGCACTACTTTAGACCAGGACCCGATGGGTGCCATTTTAGATGTAGCCTGAGAGGTTGTTAATGTGTTGGTTTCCTAAATACAGTAATAATAATAATAATAATAATAAATGCCATTTAGCAGACACTTTTATCCAAAGCGACTTACAGTCATGTGTGCATACATTCTACGTATGGGTGGTCCCGGGGATCGAACCCACTACCCTGGTGTTACAAGCGCCATGCTCTACCAACTGAGCTACAGAAGGACCACAGTCAAATGCAATAGACTTCTGTTGGAAGATGCCGGAGACTCTGATTATGCCGCAAACCAATAAAGCACCATTTCAAATGTATGGGTTAGTCACAAGTTTTGATTCTATACTTTGTTTTCTTGAATGTTGCACATATTGACATTGGAATGAAATGTAATTTTAGTCCAGAAGAGGCAACTTTCAAAGGGGCAAGTTAATTTATTGGTCGTCAACCCAAAGCAAAATTATCTCAAATATACAGAACAAGAGATACACAGATTCAACAATTGAGCCATCACAATTATTTCTTTATACAGCCATTTTAAAAATGTAAGAAAAAAAGTCACCTCTCAAATCAAAGACATAAAACCAGCATGATTAAATAGGTATGAATCATTCAGAACAACGGTCTTCCCAGTGTTAACTACAGTACAGGTGTTGCCTCTAATGCCAATCAACATTTATTTTAGTCCTGTGCAAGTACAGAGATGTTTTTGTACAAACCCGAACACCCAAGTATAGGCTGCTTTATAAATTAGATGAAACATTGCATTTGTCTGTTTCACAGTGGACAAATCAAGTTGTATTACATGACAAGGGAATCAAATGAGTTTTATGTTCCCATTGTTTTATAGATTGGGAGGGAACAGTTGCACTGAACAGGGCTAATGGCACCCTATTCCCTATTCAGTTGCACTGAACAGAAGTCGGTATTGAAGGGAGTTTCATTTGAGGTGAAATCCTTATTCACATATTTACACTAAGTGCAATCTACGGGGGTGTCAATGACAAAGTGAATGCAACTGTGGTTACACAGACATCTGATATCTAGGGTGCATCCTATGGGCCCTGGTCAAAAGTAGTCCCCTATATAGGGAACAAGGTGCTATTTGGGATGCACACTTTGAATCTATTATAGACAGTACATACACTTGCCACTCATTGGGAAGGCACAGACCCAACCCCCCATACTACACAGACATTACCCCCAAATGGGCTTCCGAGGCTAGAATGATTCTGTCTCTGAAACTAAGTCAATGACCTTCTCAGGTAGTTAAACCATAATAAAATATGTGATTCGGTAGAATTAGCTCATCTCATATTCACATATGAGCTACAGCACATAGAGGTCGGCTCTACACACACTGAAAACAGGCACGCCAGTGTTAAACTGCTACACATCCATTCAACATTGTTATAAAAACCCACTTCTTCATCAATAATGTTCAGATCTATGTACTACATTTACAAATGTGCTTTTAGTTCCTGTGTTTACGTTGGTGCCCTCTCCATCTAATCAGCTCCTATCTACAGCTCAAACATGCTCTGCCACAATGCAACACCTGGGCACAGTAGCAGCCAAATATAAACCAGCAGCCCCAATGTTTGTGTGTGTGTGTGTGTGTGTGTGTGTGTGTGTGTGTGTGTGTGTGTGTGTGTGTGTGTGTGTGTGTGTGTGTTAGCGCTAACTCATTGTGTAGTCCAGTGATGGATTCGAACTGTTCTTTCTTCACTTTTAGATCTACTGTCACTGGTGTAGGATTACCTTAACATATTAAAAACACAAGTAAGAATTTTTTTATTGAGAAATGAAGAGGCGTAAGGCCAATAGCTATTTGTACACTAGATTTTCTCCCTCTGACTAACTAAAACAGACAGTTTTCAAATACAACAAAAAGAAAAAAGGACATTGTTCCACAGCCAAATTATAATTTGAAATACATGCAGCGAACACATTTGTAGTGAAATCAAATGATTTAGGAGGTGAAAGTTTGAGTCAGGTACATATTTCTCGGGTTAGGATACGTCACTTTAGTTCAGTCTAGTTTAGAGGACGTTCACTCCTGCTATGAAAGCTTAGTGTGTTGATACAGTGGATCTAAAAACATGTTATTGCTATCCAACTTTAAATGCTTATAAATATTTCCACTTGCATCTTATTAGGTAGGCAAAATACTTACACAAATCATTTTTCCAAGCCACAGTACCCAACAGCAACCCATGTACCATGTCCCTGACTGTCACATCAATGAAAAAAGGAAAGCTCTTATGTACAGTGCAGGGGGGGGGGGGAAACAGGAAGTCTTCATTAGAAGCGTATACGTAATATTCCCAAGAGCCCCAGTCCCAAGTGTGTATAACCCGTAATGTTGTTTATGTTCACTTGGTTGAAAAAAGATAGCTTTATGTTGTTAAGAGAAGATGCTGATGATGATAAAAACAGCTTCTACACAGCAGTTCCAGAGGTCCATTATTTAAATGTTCACCAGTAGTCCAGAACCACCACATTCCATCACTCAATTGTTCCCAAAGGAACTTGGTAGAATACATTCTAAAATCAACCACAACAACACTACTTACTGGCCCCCGTTGCTCTCCTGCTGAACTCTGTATGTGTGTCTCACTCAGAACAGAAAGCCTCATTGGATACCTCACTGATGAGAGCTGCGTTAGAAGGACTCTCCACCAGGCGATGTAAGGTCAGGGGTTAAGAGTTAAAGGGTCATGGTGGAGGGGAGAAGGAGGAAGTAACAGGAAGTGAAGAAGAGAGAGCAGCAGCGAGCCTCGGTGTGCACATAGGACAAACTTGTTCTTCAATATAGAGCAGTGAGCCTAAGGACAGACAGGAGACTAGATTCCCCTGGTAGCTGCAGGAGCTTCTAGGTTGTAAAGGAGAGACAGGAGGCTAGGGGTTCCTCCTGGTAGCTGCAGGAGCTTCTAGGTTGTAAATGAGAGACAGGAGGCTAGGGGTTCCTCCTGGTAGCTGCAGGAGCTTCTAGGTTGTAAAGGAGAGACAGGAGGCTAGGGGTTCCTCCTGGTAGCTGGAAATGCCACCTGTTACTCCAGAAGATCCTGGAGACACACAGAGAACAAACAGCATTCCTATGTAAGTGGACCTTTAATAGGAAGGACTAGAGAAAACACTGAGGCAAAGGAAAGTCACAACCAATTCTTCACCAAGGGATTGAGGCAAATTGTATATTTATAATAAGTGCGGAGGCCATACAAATGGAACGTTTGTGTGTCTGTACCATTACCTCGTCTGAATCGTGTAAGCCGGTCTTGTTGCTAGCCCGAGTGTGGTTGCTGTCTAATGGCTCGTCTACTCCGTCTCCCTGGGCCTCAGCATGCTGCTGTAGGACAGAGTACCTGTGTACCAGGAACCTGGAGGAGCCAATCAAAACAGCCCGAGCCACTTATAACCTTTTCACACATCATTGTGCCGACCAGAACCAAACGGTGCTGGCTCAGATGTAAAAATATTTTTAAAAAATCACTGTGCCCGTCTCTGATCTTAAACAACAACAACAGTATAGCTTGATTTGCTATGTACCGATCTTAAAACAACAGTATAGCTTGATTTGCTATGTACCGATCTTAAAACAACAGTATAGCTTGATTTGCTATGTACCGATCTTAAAACAGCAGTATAGCTTGATTTGCTATGTACCGATCTTAAAACGCCAGTTGCTGTACTGACCTTCCACCGCAGACGTACTTCTTGACAAAGAGGAACCCGGCCACGACACTGAGCAGGATAATGATCAGAACCGTCACTACGATGGGCGCTGAGCTGGACAGATGGCCGCCCGTCTTTAGGAGGGGAGAGATACAGAGAGAGTACAAGGACAACTCTTCCATCGTTGTCATGCAGTATACATAGAGAGAGAGAGACTTCCAGAAATGGGAAAGCATGTGTTACCATGACTACTGACAGCCGTGCAGCAGGATTAAGGTCATGTAACCGATGGTTACTGAGGTTTACACTGTTTTGAAGATGAAATCCCAATGAATCTTTCTGTCAGTCTCTTGGGTTAAAATGTTTTAAGTGATTCCACGTTCAAACTGCCCTTGTTATACGTAAGTTGTCAAATTCAATAAATGTTACGCACGGATTCCTTCCATTGTTTTTTTGACATTCTAGAACAGGACCAGTGAGAACCAGTGAAAACCAGTGTGGACCACTGAAGACCAGTGAGAACCAGTGAAAACCAGTGTGGACCACTGAAGACCAGTGAGAACCAGTGAAAACCAGTCTGGACCACTGAAGACCAGTGAGAACCAGTGAAAACCAGTGTGGACCACTGAAGACCTGTGAGAACCAGTGAAAAACAGTGACGTGGTCATCTCTACTCACCAGTAGTTCCTGAGGTCCCAGTAGGTCATTGACACACCTCTTACTGAGGTCGATCTCTTTTCTTTCCGGCTGTGTTCCTCCCTCACACTTATCCCCAGGGATCTTCCTATAGCTGTGGACCAAGACGACATGGTTAGTGGTCAGTCATGGTCACAAAGAAAGGATCTTAATTAAATCAAATTGTATTGGTCACATACACATAGTTAGCAGATGTCATTGGTCACATACACATAGTTAGCAGATGTTATTGTTGCTGTAGCAAAATGCTTGTGCTTAAATATATATATATATTTTAAACTTTTCCATCGTTGTCATGCCGTATGCACAGAGATAAACTTCCAGAAATAGGGACCCATGTGCTACCATGACTATTGACAGTTGTGCAGCACGATCAGGTGGTTCCACCCTCTGATAAGTCACCTTGTCTGAGACCTTGTCTGAAACCTTGTCTGAGACCTGTAGACTTGTGTTAGCTCCTCAAGCTAATTCCTAGACTTTAGCACAGTGGGCTAACACAGTCTTGTGATACACAGCGCAGGAGATCCAGGTTGGACAACAGATGACTAAAGCCTTACCCTCTGGTCTGCAGCAGCTCCTTCTTGCCTTGCAGACAGAACTCCAGAACGTGGCCCTTCAGGTCAGGCTGCTCCACACACTCGGAGCTGTTCTCTTTACGATAGTACCCAAAGTCACTGCAGGATGGCAGCGTGGAGCAGGTTGGACAGGGACAGCGGGCAGACAGCACAGTTAGTGGTGTTGAGAACAATTACTATTCTTCTGCCACTGGTAAACTGTCTGGAGCTAGGGTGACCACCACTATGTACAGTAGCTAGGGTGACCACCACTATGTACAGTAGCTAGGGTGACCGCCACTATGTACAGTAGCTAGGGTGACCGCCACAGTGTACTGCAGCTAGGGTGACCGCCACAGTGTACTGTAGCTAGGGTGACCGCCACAGTGTACAGTAGCTAGGGTGACCGCCACAGTGTACTGTAGCTAGGGTGACCGCCACAGTGTACTGTAGCTAGGGTGACCACCACAGTGTACTGTAGCTAGGGTGACCACCACTATGTACAGTAGCTAGGGTGACCACCACTATGTACAGTAGCTAGGGTGACCACCACAGTGTACAGTAGCTAGGGTGACCACCACAGTGTACAGTAGTTAGGGTGACCACCACTATGTACAGTAGCTAGGGTGACCACCACTATGTACAGTAGCTAGGGTGACCACCACAGTGTACAGTAGCTAGGGTGACCACCACTATGTACAGTAGCTAGGGTGACCACCACTATGTACAGTAGCTAGGGTGACCACCACAGTGTACTGGAGCTGACTGAAACATATGCAGCAAACGGTAAAGTTCGCCCGACTTTAAATACCATTGTGGTTACGTTCCCATCTCCATAGCGCCACACCAGAATGCATGCCCAATACAAGGCTTGATCTTAAGTAGTATACTAGCGTGGCTAAGGGAACAGAGTCATGAGGACTCGACCTCTCACCACAGAAAGTCATCCAGGGTGCAGAGACAAGGGGCGGGTTGCTTGTTGACCTCGTAGTCCCGTCCGTTCAAGCAGACAGAGGCCTTCCTCAGACGCAGGAACTTCTCCTTGTAACCCAACATACAGCCGTCGTTAGGGTCGCTGATGTCATCAGAGTGCGCCAGCCACTGCACGTAGTCTTGGTCCTCACCTGAGAAACAGACATGAGTTTGCACGAGGCTTTAGTTCAGTGGGCTAACACAGACCTGTGATGTGCTGCAGACCCAGGACCCATCTATTACGGCAGCTTTTTTCCCCTGGTACTGGGTACTCAGTATTATAATGCACGTCTAGGTACTGGGTACTCAGTGTTATAATGCACGTCTAGGTACTGGGTACTCAGTGTTATAATGCACGTCTGGGTACTCAGTGTTATAATGAATGTCTGGGTACTGGGTACTCAGTGTTATAATGCATGTCTAGGTACTGGGTACTCAGTGTTATAATGCATGTCTAGGTACTGGGTACTCAGTGTTATAATGCATGTCTGGGTACTCAGTGTTATAATGCATGCCTGGGTACTCAGTGTTATAATGCATGTCTGGGTACTCAGTGTTATAATGCATGTCTGGGTACTGGGTACTCAGTGTTATAATGCATGTCTGAGTACTGGGTACTCAGTATTATAATGAATGTCTGGGTACTCAGTGTTATAATGAATGTCTGGGTACTGGGTACTCAGTGTTATAATGCCCGTCTGGGTACTGGGTACTCAGTGTTATAATGCCCGTCTGGGTACTGGGTACTCAGTGTTATAATGCCCGTCTGGGTACTCAGTGTTATAATGCATGTCTGAGTACTGGGTACTCAGTGTTATAATGCATGTCTGAGTACTGGGTACTCAGTGTTATAATGCATGTCTGGGTACTCAGTGTTATAATGCTTTACTGGGTACTGGGTACTCAGTGTTATAATGCATGTCTGAGTACTCAGTGTTATAATGCATGTCTGGGTACTCAGTGTTATAATGCATGTCTGGGTACTGGGTACTCAGTGTTATAATGCATGTCTGAGTACTGGGTACTCAGTATTATAATGAATGTCTGGGTACTCAGTGTTATAATGAATGTCTGGGTACTGGGTACTCAGTGTTATAATGCCCGTCTGGGTACTGGGTACTCAGTGTTATAATGCATGTCTGAGTACTGGGTACTCAGTGTTATAATGCATGTCTGGGTACTCAGTGTTATAATGCATGTCTGAGTACTGGGTACTCAGTGTTATAATGCATGTCTGAGTACTGGGTACTCAGTATTATAATGAATGTCTGGGTACTCAGTGTTATAATGAATGTCTGGGTACTGGGTACTCAGTGTTATAATGCCCGTCTAGGTACTGGGTACTCAGTATTATAATGCACGTCTGGGTACTCAGTGTTATAATGCACGTCTGGTACTGGGTACTCAGTGTTATAATGCACGCTGAGTACTGGGTACTCAGTGTTATAATGCACGTCTGGGTTCTGGGTACTCAGTGTTATAATGCCCATCTAGGTTCTCAGTGTTATAATGAATGTCTGGGGACTGGGTACTCAGTGTTATAATGAATGTCTGGGTACTCAGTGTTATAATGCATGTCTGGGTACTGGGTACTCAGTGTTATAATGCATGTCTGGGTATTGGGTACTCAGTGTTATAATGCATGCCTGGGTACTCAGTGTTATAATGCATGTCTGAGTACTCAGTGTTATAATGCATGTCTGGGTACTCAGTGTTATAATGCATGTCTGGGTACTCAGTGTTATAATGCATGTCTGGGTACTCAGTGTTATAATGCATGTCTGGGTACTCAGTGTTATAATGCATGTCTGGGTACTGGGTACTCAGTGTTATAATGAATGTCTGGGTACTGGGTACTCAGTGTTATAATGAATGTCTGGGTACTGGGTACTCAGTGTTATAATGCATGTCTGGGTACTCAGTGTTATAATGCATGTCTGGGTACTCAGTGTTATAATGCATGTCTGGGTACTCAGTGTTATAATGCATGTCTGGGTACTGGGTACTCAGTGTTATAATGAATGTCTGGGTACTGGGTACTCAGTGTTATAATGCATGTCTGGGTACTCAGTGTTATAATGCCCGTCTAGGTACTGGGTACTCAGTGTTATAATGAATGTCTGGGTACTTAGACGGGCATTATAACACTAAGTACCCAGACATTCATTATAACACTGAGTACCCAGTACCTAGACGGGCATTATAACACTAGGTACTGGGTACTCAGTGTTATAATGAATGTCTGGGTACTCAGTGTTATAATGCCCGTCTAGGTACTGGGTACTCAGTGTTATAATGAATGTCTGGGTACTCAGTGTTATAATGCCCGTCTAGGTACTGGGTACTCAGTGTTATAATGAATGTCTGGGTACTCAGTGTTATAATGCCCGTCTGGGTACTGGGTACTCAGTGTTATAATGCATGTCTGTATCACATAATTAGCCTACAGTAGCTGTATCCCATGGTATTAGTTGTAGGTATTAGTTGTACTCACAGTCTCTAGTGAGCAGCTCTCTGAAGTCGATGGTGACTGATACCCAGTACTGACTGAGCAGAGAGTCTCTGTAGCCCCAGACACTGACGTTCATAGACCTCGCCCCCGGCTCCGACGCTAGCCCTGTGAAGTGGATGGGATCGCTGGTGAACTGGTGAACGTGCCAGCACTGGCCCTCGTCTGTGGAAAACCTGACAGGAAAGAACACATTACTGTATATCAGCGCAATGAGGTGTTTTATTGTACGTTTAAGTGGTTCCTTTCCTTCTTGGCCTCTGCATTCTAGCCTGGGTACCAGTTTGTCTTACAGCCGAATAGTCCGAGACTGGGATCCAGGCTTCCTGCGTCGCCTGTCTGAAACGACACCCTGATCTATTCCCTATTCAGTACACAACTTTTGATCAGAGCCCTTCTTATATGGAAACACAGACGTACTTGATGTCTTTGATGGGCTGAGCAGAGTGCTCCACGGCCACCAGGAGTCCACCAGAGTCCAGGATGGCATAGTGGTGAGGTCCCTCCAGGGCCTGTAGCCAGGTGTAACCTCCATCATCTGACACGAACACGTCAGGCTTCATCACAGAGATGGCATCGCCCACACTCCCTGAGAGGTTAAGGGGTCAGAGGGGAGAGGTTAGAGGTCAAAACTAAATAGACAGTAAGGTGTAGCCTCTGTCATCTGATAGTTTAACTATTTATTAAGTTACTGTATATTCTTCAAGAATCCATTTTCTATGCAGTATATCATTCATTTAAAAACATTTTTTTATTTTAATGGATGCACCAATCCATTTAGAGAACAGATGGACCTTCTGAACCATTTGACCTATCAGGAAGAAGAAGAAGAAACCTCACAGCCCTATCCATAACACACTGCACGGCATATCCTCTTCAATCATAATCACAGTCACTTAGTGGTGCGATATTGACTACATTTTGCACGTCACCATTTGCATGCCAGCAGGGTGTGGTCCATCAAGGTGATGGAATGACACAGGTGTATGTGTGTTTACAGCACACAATCAGCTTCAACTTTGTCAATGTAACATCAACTCTAAACTTTCCAGACCAGGAGGAGAACTCCGTCCATTCAGGCGTGTTCCTTTTATCTCAGAATGTAGATAATGCAGACCTGGGTACCATCCTGTCTCATGGGTTCTTTCCCAGATCTGTGCCTCGGTACCATCCTGTCTCAGAACTCTACGGACAAGTCCTTCGATCTCATGGCCTGGTTTTTTCTCTGACATGCACTGTCAACTGTGGGACCTTATATAGACAGGTGTGTGCCTTTCCTAATCATGTCCAATCAATTGAATTGAAAACAGGTGGACTCTAATCAAGTTGTAGAAACATCTCAAGGATGATCAATGGAAACAGGATGCACCTGAGCTACAATTTCTAGTCTCATAGCAAATGGTCAAAATGTATTATGTAAATAAGGTATTTCTGTTTTTTGATTTGTAATATATTTACAAACATGTCTAAAAACCTGTTTTCACTTTGTCATTACGGGGTATTGTAATGTCATTACGGGCTATTGTGATGTCATTACGGGCTATTGTGATGTCATTACGGGGTACGGGGTATTGTGATGTCATTACGGAGTATTGTGATGTCATTACGGAGTATTGTGATGTCATTACGGAGTATTGTGATGTCATTACGGAGTATTGTGATGTCATTACGGGCTATTGTGATGTCATTACGGGCTATTGTGATGTCATTACGGGGTATTGTGATGTCATTACGGGCTATTGTGATGTCATTACGGGCTATTGTGATGTCATTACGGGCTATTGTGATGTCATTACGGGCTATTGTGATGTCATTACGGGCTATTGTGATGTCATTACGGGTATTGTGATGTCATTACGGGGTATTGTGATGTCATTACGGGGTATTGTGATGTCATTACGGGGTATGTCATTACGGGGTGTGATGTCATTACGGGGTATTGTGATGTCATTACGGGGTATTGTGATGTCATTACGGGGTATTGTGATGTCATTATGGGGTATTGTGATGTCATTATGGGGTATTGTGATGTCATTACGGGGTATTGTGATGTCATTACGGGGTATTGTGATGTCATTACGGGGTATTGTGATGTCATTACGGGGTATTGTGATGTCATTACGGGGTATTGTGATGTCATTACGGGGTATTGTGATGTCATTACGGGGTATTGTGATGTCATTATGGGGTATTGTGATGTCATTATGGGGTATTGTGATGTCATTATGGGGTATTGTGATGTCATTATGGGGTATTGTGATGTCATTACGGGGTTATTGTGATGTCATTACGGGGTATTGTGATGTCATTACGGGGTATTGTGATGTCATTACGGGGTATTGTGATGTCATTATGGGGTTATTGTGATGTCATTACGGGGTATTGTGATGTCATTATGGGGTATTGTGATGTCATTATGGGGTTATTGTGATGTCATTATGGGGTATTGTGATGTCATTATGGGGTTATTGTGATGTCATTATGGGGTTATTGTGATGTCATTATGGGGTATTGTGATGTCATTATGGGGTATTGTGATGTCATTATGGGGTTATTGTGATGTCATTATGGGGTATTGTGATGTCATTACGGGGTATTGTGATGTCATTATGGGGTTATTGTGTGTAGATTGCTGAGGATTTGTATTTATTTAATCCATTTTAGAATAAGGCTGTAACGTTAAAAAACAAAAAGTGGAAAAAGTCTCTGGGCCTAAATACTTTGCGAAGGCACTGTATGTCTTTTAGATTACGGGAGAAGGCCACAGATCAGTGGCTGAGTCTAGACATGAACCACGAGTGTCAACGCTGGACCAGCCTCCGGCACAAAAACAACTGCCTGTCCTTTTTGCTTAGTCAAATTGAAATAGTCATGGACAGGTTAATGAGGATGGTGTGTGTGTGTGTGTGTGTGTGTGTGTGTGTTTTACCGTGCGCCATGATGAGTCCTACAGCGTTTGGTTCACTGAGAGGCAGCATGGGGACGTTCAGCTTCATAGCCGTGCTGTAAGCTGCGTGGATGTGGAGACTGCACTTGTCGGGGTCTTTGGCTGTGGAGTCACACTTGGTGTTGGCAGGCTTCTGCAGGGGCACCCATTCCCCTCCCTGGTCGAAGGACACCATGGACTGCACCGAGCCGTCTGGAGGAGAAATAAATAAAGACAACGACGAGACAGAGGTTATTCTGAGAGACATATAGATATAATCCAGCGTTTCTCCATGTTTGGCTCTCCTATAGACATGCAGCTGAACTCACACTGAACAGCTAATGAAAGTCATTCATCCTCGGCCTCATAACTGTTACGGCGGAACACACCGTAGTCTGACAAACAGGCGTCTGGGACACAGTCACCTACCAATGCCTTTGGAACTCCCTTTACCATCTCAGGCCTGCTCTACCTGTTGGGGGATTCAAAGCAGGTGTGTGTGTGTGTGTGTGTGTGTGTGTGTGTGTGTGTGTGTGTGTGTGTGTGTGTGTGTGTGTGTGTGTGTGTGTGTGTGTGTGTGTGTGTGTGTGTGTGTGTGTGTGTGTGTGTGTGTGTGTGTGTAGTCCCTACCCTCTGCCAGTATACTGGTGATGAAGACCCCTCGTAGAGAGGTAACGTTGGTGAAGTCGGTGTCTCCCCCTGTGGTGGTGTAGAGGTGACGCTCCAGAGACTTAGAGTACACCGTACCCCTGTCGTCTGACACGTAGATGCTGCCGTAGCCTGTGTCTGGGAACATAAGATATGGAGATAAGAGGAGGGGAGTAACAGGGGGGGAGGACAGTAACAGGGGAGAAGAAGAGGACAGTAACAGGGGAGGACAATAACAGGGGAGAAGAAGAGGACAGTAACAGGGGAGGACAGTAACAGGGGAGAAGAAGAGGACAGTAACAGGGGAGGACAGTAACAGGGGAGGAGAGTAACAGGGGAGGAGAAGAGGACAGTAACAGGGGAGGAGAGGAGGACAGTAACAGGGGAGGAGAGGAGGACAGTAACAGGGAAGGAGAGGAGGACAGTAACAGGGGAGGAGAGGAGGATAGTAACAGGGGAGGAGAGGAGGACAGGTCCAGGGGAGGAGAGGAGGAACAGGGATGACAGGTCCAGGGGAGGAGAGGAACAGGGGAGAAGAGGACAGTAACAGGGGAGAAGAGGGACAGTAACAGGGGAGGACAGTAACATGGGAGGACAGTAACAGGGGAGGAGGGAGGACAGTAACAGGGGAGAAGAAGAGGACAGTAACAGGGGAGGACAGTAACAGGGGAGAAGAAGAGGACAGTAACAGGGGAGGACAGTAACAGGGGAGAAGAAGAGGACAGTAACAGGGGAGGACAGTAACAGGGGAGGAGTAACATGGGAGGACAGTAACAGGGGAGGAGAGGATGACAGTAACAGGGGAGGGAGGATGACAGTAACAGGGGAGGGGAGGATGACAGTAACAGGGGAGGAGAGGAGTACAGTAACAGGGGAGGAGAGGAGTACAGTAACAGGGGAGGAGAGGAGTACAGTAACAGGGGAGGAGAGGAGGACAGTAACAGGGGAGGAGAGGAGGACAGTAACAGGGGAGGAGAGGAGGACAGTAACAGGGGAGGGGAGGATGACAGTAACAGGGGAGGATGACAGTAACAGGGGAGGATGACAGTAACAGGGGAGGAGAGGAGGACAGGTCCAGGGGAGGAGAGGAGGAGAGGATGACAGGTCCAGGGGAGGAGAGGAACAGGGGAGAAGAGGACAGTAACAGGGGAGAAGAGGACAGTAACAGGGGAGGACAGTAACATGGGAGGACAGTAACAGGGGAGGAGAGGAGGACAGTAACAGGGGAGAAGAAGAGGACAGTAACAGGGGAGGACAGTAACAGGGGAGAAGAAGAGGACAGTAACAGGGGAGGACAGTAACAGGGGAGAAGAAGAGGACAGTAACAGGGGAGGACAGTAACAGGGGAGAAGAAGAGGACAGTAACAGGGGAGGACAGTAACAGGGGAGGAGAGTAACAGGGGAGAAGAAGAGGACAGTAACATGGGAGGACAGTAACAGGGGAGGAGAGGACAGTAACAGGGAAGGAGAGGAGGACAGTAACAGGGGAGGATAGGATGACAGTAACAGGGGAGGATAGGATGACAGTAACAGGGGAGGGGAGGATGACAGTAACAGGGGAGGGGAGGATGACAGTAACAGGGGAGGAGAGGATGACAGTAACAGGGGAGGAGAGGAGTACAGTAACAGGGGAGGAGAGGAGTACAGTAACAGGGGAGGAGAGGAGGACAGTAACAGGGGAGGAGAGGTGGACAGTAACAGGGGAGGATGACAGTAACAGGGGAGGATGACAGTAACAGGGGAGGATGACAGTAACAGGGGAGGAGAGGAGGACAGTAACAGGGGAGGAAAGGAGGACAGTAACAGGGGAGGAGAGGAGGACAGTATCAGGGAAGGAGAGGAGGACAGTATCAGGGAAGGAGAGGAGGACAGTAACAGGGGAGGAGAGGAGGACAGTAACAGGGGAGGAGAGGAGGACAGGTCCAGGGGAGGAGAGGAGGAGAGGATGACAGGTCCAGGGGAGGAGAGGAACAGGGGAGAAGAGGACAGTAACAGGGGAGGACAGTAACAGGGGAGGACAGTAACAGGGGAGGACAGTAACAGGGGAGGAGAGGAGGACAGTAACAGGGGAGAAGAAGAGGACAGTAACAGGGGAGGACAGTAACAGGGGAGAAGAAGAGGACAGTAACAGGGGAGGACAGTAACAGGGGAGAAGAAGAGGACAGTAACAGGGGAGGACAGTAACAGGGGAGGAGAGTAACAGGGGAGAAGAAGAGGACAGTAACAGGGGAGGACAGTAACATGGGAGGACAGTAACAGGGGAGGAGAGGAGGACAGTAACAGGGAAGGAGAGGAGGACAGTAACAGGGGAGGAGAGGAGGACAGTAACAGGGGAGGAGAGGAGGACAGTAACAGGGGAGGAGAGGAGGACAGTAACAGGGGAGGAGAGGAGGACAGTAACAGGGGAGGAGAGGAGGACAGTAACAGGGGAGGAGAGGAGGACAGTAACAGGGGAGGAGAGGAGGACAGTAACAGGGGAGGAGAGGAGGACAGTAACAGGGGAGGAGAGGAGGACAGTAACAGGGGAGGAGAGGAGGACAGTAACAGGGGAGGATGACAGTAGGATGACAGTAACAGGGGGGAGGATTACAGTAACAGGGGAGGGGAGGATGACAGTAACAGGGGAGGAGGACAGTAACAGGGGAGGAGGACAGTAACAGGGGAGGAGAGGAGGACAGTAACAGGGGAGGAGAGGAGGACAGTAACAGGGGAGGAGAGGAGGACAGTAACAGGGGAGGAGAGGAGGACAGTATCAGGGAAGGAGAGGAGGACAGTAAACAGGGGAGGAGAGGAGGACAGTAAACAGGGGAGGAGAGGAGGACAGTAACAGGGGAGGAGAGGAGGACAGTAACAGGGGAGGAGAGGAGGACAGTAACAGGGAAGGAGAGGACAGTCTTCAAGAGAGCGAGAGTTGCACCCCTTCTGAAAAAACCTACACTCGATCCCTCCGATGTCAACAACTACAGACCAGTATCCCTTCTTTCTTTTCTCTCCAAAACTCTTGAACGTGCCGTCCTTGGCCAGCTCTCCCGCTATCTCTCTCTGAATGACCTTCTTGATCCAAATCAGTCAGGTTTCAAGACTAGTCATTCAACTGAGACTGCTCTCCTCTGTATCACGGAGGCGCTCCGCACTGCTAAAGCTAACTCTCTCTCCTCTCATCCTTCTAGACCTATCGGCTGCCTTCGATACTGTGAACCATCAGATCCTCCTCTCCACCCTCTCCGAGTTGGGCATCTCCGGCGCGGCCCACGCTTGGATTGCGTCCTACCTGACAGGTCGCTCCTACCAGGTGGCGTGGTGAGAATCTGTCTCCTCACCACGCGCTCTCACCACTGGTGTCCCCCAGGGCTCTGTTCTAGGCCCTCTCCTATTCTCGCTATACACCAAGTCACTTGGCTCTGTCATAACCTCACATGGTCTCTCCTATCATTGCTATGCAGACGACACACAATTAATCTTCTCCTTTCCCCCTTCTGATGACCAGGTGGCGAATCGCATCTCTGCATGTCTGGCAGACATATCAGTGTGGATGACGGATCACCACCTCAAGCTGAACCTCAGCAAGACGGAGCTGCTCTTCCTCCCGGGGAAGGACTGCCCGTTCCATGAGCTCGCCATCACGGTTGACAACTCCATTGTGTCCTCCTCCCAGAGCGCTAAGAACCTTGGCGTGATCCTGGACAACACCCTGTCGTTCTCAACTAACATCAAGGCGGTGGTTCCTGTAGGTTCATGCTCTACAACATCCGCAGAGTACGACCCTGCCTCACACAGGAAGCGGCGCAGGTCCTAATCCAGGCACTTGTCATCTCCCGTCTGGATTACTGCAACTCGCTGTTGGCTGGGCTCCCTGCCTGTGCCATTAAACCCCTACAACTCATCCAGAACGCCGCAGCCCGACTGGTGTTCAACCTTCCCAAGTTCTCTCACGTCACCCCACTCCTCCGCTCTCTCCACTGGCTTCCAGTTGAAGCTCGCATCCGCTACAAGACCATGGTGCTTGCCTACGGAGCTGTGAGGGGAACTGCACCTCAGTACCTCCAGGCTCTGATCAGGCCCTACACCCAAACAAGGGCACTGCGTTCATCCACCTCTGGCCTGCTCGCCTCCCTACCACTGAGGAAGTACAGTTCCCGCTCAGCCCAGTCAAAACTGTTCGCTGCTCTGGCCCCCCAATGGTGGAACAAACCCCCTCACGACGCCAGGACAGCGGAGTCAATCACCACCTTCCGGAGACACCTGAAACCCCACCTCTTTAAGGAATACCTAGGATAGGATAAGTAATCCTTCTCACCCCCCCTTTAAGATTTAGATGCACTATTGTAAAGTGACTGTTCCACTGGATGCCATAAGGTGAATGCACCAATTTGTAAGTCGCTCTGGATAAGAGCGTCTGCTAAATGGCTTAAATGTAATGTAAATGTAAGGAGGACAGTAACAGGGGAGGAGAGGAGGATAGTATCAGGGGAGGAGAGGAGGACAGTAACAGGGGAGGAGAGGAGGACAGTAACAGGGGAGGAGAGGAGGACAGTAACAGGGGAGGAGAGGATGACAGTAACAGGGGAGGAGAGGATGACAGTAACAGGGGAGGAGAGGATGACAGTAACAGGGGAGGAGAGGATGACAGGAAAGGAGGAACAGGGGAGGAGAGGATGACAGTAACAGGGGAGGAGAGGATGACAGGTCCAGGGGAGGAGAGGAACAGGGGAGGAGAGGATGACAGTAACAGGGAAGGAGAGGAGGACAGTAACAGGGGAGGAGAGGATGACAGGAAAGGAGGAACAGGGGATGAGAGGAGGAGAGGATGACAGGTCCAGGGGAGGAGAGGAGGACAGTAACAGGGGAGGAGAGGATGACAGGAAAGGAGGAACAGGGGATGAGAGGAGGAGAGGATGACAGGTCCAGGGGAGGAGAGGATGACAGGTCCAGGGGAGCATAGGAACAGGGGAGCAGAGGAGGATGACAGTAACAGGGGAGGAGAGGAGGATGACAGTAACAGGGGAGGAGAGGATGACAGTAACAGGAGAGGAGAGGATGACAGGTCCAGGGGTGAGAGGAGGAGAAGATGACAGGTCCAGGGGAGGAGAGGAACAGGGGAGGAGAGGAGGAGAGGATGACAGTAACAGGGGAGGAGAGGATGACAGGTCCAGGGGAGGAGAGGAACAGGGGAGGAGAGGATGACAGTAACAGGGGAGGATGACAGTAACAGGGGAGGATGACAGTAACAGGAGAGGATGACAGTAACAGGGGAGGAGGGGAACAGGGGAGGAGAGGAGAGGAATGGAGACTAAAACAGTGCCTCTGTCATCTGACACAGACGGTGCCAAAGCCAGCGTCCAGGGACATAAAGGATTAGGTCACTGTATTAGGTCACTGCGACAACTGTATTAGAATATATAAACAATGGAGAAAAGGAGAGGAAGAGAGGAGACATGGCAAGTGTCTGGAGACAATGAAACAATTTTAAACTAAAGGAGAACTTTTTAAGAGAAAGTTGTTCCATGTAGTGAACCTGTTATTCAATGTATTTGTACGGGCTAAAAGCAATAAGGCCCTCCAACATTTTTTTAATGAATAAACACAATACCAGTCAAGAGTTTGAACACACCTACTCATTAAAGGGGTTTCCTTCATTTGTACTATTATTTACATTGTTACATCATGCAGTAATTTTTAAAAAGTGTTAAACAAATCAAAATCTATTTTATATTTGAGATTCTTCAAAGGAGCCACACGTTGCCTTGATGACAGCTTTGCACACTCTTGGCATTCACTCAACCAGCTTCATGAGGTAGACACCTGGAATGCATTTCAATTAACAGGTGTGCATTGTTAAAAGTTAATTTGTGGAATTTCTTTCCTTCATAACACGTTTGAGCCAATCAGTTGTGTTGTGACATGGTAGGGGTGGTGTACAGAAGATAGCCCTATTTGTTAAAAGACCAAGGTAGGGGTGGTATACAGAAGATAGCCCTATTTGGTAAAAGACCAAGTCCATATTATGGCAAGAACAGCTCAAATAAGCAAAGAGAAACTTTAAGATATGAAGGTTAGTCAATGTGGAAAATTTCTTGAACTTCGAAAGGTTCTTCAAGTACAGTCGCAAAAGCCATCAAGAGCTATGATGAAACTGGCTCCCATGAGGACCGCCACAGGAAAGGAGTTACCAGCCTCAGAAATTGCAAGGGTTTTTCATTTATTTTTACTATTTTCTACATTGAAGACATCTGGGTTCGCGCCCCCCCTTGGGCTATACTCGGCCTGGTCTCAGGATGGTAAGTTGGTGGTTGAAGACATCCCTCTAGTGGTGTGGGGGCTGTGCTTTGGCAAAGTGGGTGGGGTTATATCCTGCCTGTTTGCCCTGTCTGGGGGTATCATCGGATGGGGCCACAGTGTCTGACCCCTCCTGTCTCAGCCTCCAGTATTTATGCTGCAGTAGTTCATGTGTCGGGGGGCTAGGGTCAGTCTGTTATGTCTGGAGTACTTCTCCTGTCTTATCCTGTGTCCTGTGTGAATTTAAGTATGCTCTCTCAAATTCTCTCTTTCTCTCTCTCGGAGGACCTGAGCCCTAGGCCCATGCCTCAGGACTACCTGGCATGATGACTCCTTGCTGTCCCCAGCCCACCTGGCCGTGCTGCTGCTCCAGTTTCAACTGTTCTGCCTGCCACTACCGGACGTGCTACCTGTCCCAGACCTCCGGTTTTCAACTCTCTAGAGACAGCAGGAGCGGTACAGATACTCTGAATGATGGGCTATGAAAAGCCAACTGACATTTACTCCTGAGGTGCTGACTTGCTGCACCCTTGACAACTACTGTGATTATTATTATTTGACCATGCTGGTCATTTATGAACATTTGAACATCTTGGCCATGTTCTGTTATATCAGCTGATGTAAGAAGGGTTATATAAATACATTTGATCAACTATGAAATAACACATATGGAATCATGTAGTAACAACAAAAACAGTTAAACAAATCGAAATATATTCAATAGAAACACAAGCAATGGACATTATACCAGATTTGTCCTTTGGTCTGATGAGTCCAAATTTTTGAATTTTGGTTCCAACTGCCGTGTCTTTGTGAGACGCAGAGTAGGTGAATGGATGATCTCAGCATGTATGGATCCCAACGTGAAGCATGGAGGAGGAGGTTTGGTGGTGTAGGGGTGCTCTGCTGGTGATACGGTCTGGGATTTATTCAGAATTCAAGACACACTTAACCAACATGGCTAATGATAGTGATACTCCATCTCATCTGGTTTGTGTTTAGTGGGACTATCATTTGTTTTTCAACAGGACAATGACCCAACACACCTCCAGGCTGTGTAAGAGCTATTTGACCAAAAAGGAGAGTGATGCATCAGATGACCTGGCCTCCACAATCACCCGACCTCAACCCAATTGAGGTAGTTTGGGCTGAGAAAAATAGTTTTAAAAAAATAAAGAAAAACCCTTGAATGAGTAGGTCTGTCCAAACTTTTGACACACACATATATATACACACATATATATATACACACACAAACTTACACACACACACATACACATATACATATATATATAATATTTTTTATATTTTTAATGGACTTCAAGGGGTCTTAAAATTCCAATTCAAATAGCTAAATGATCCTATGACCTTCTTAAAACAAGTAGAAGAAGACTGGAATAGGAGTGGAAGGAGATGAAGGGAGGTCAAGAGGACATCGGTCCTGTTAGGGTCCTCTCCAACATGGTTAACTAGAGTGACATTCTGTGGGGAAAAGAACACAATATAGGCTATTGACTGACCTCCTGGCTCATCCACGTGCATGAACACCATGTCGTCATTGGCTGACAAGATAGAATAGAACTCCTCGTGGCCAACCGGAGGCAGCTGAGCCATGTTCCAATCCTCCCCCTGGTTAGTCGACACATGGATCATCCTCAGAGTGCCCTGGGTGAGGGAGACAGAGAGAGAGACAGAGAGAGAGAGAGGGGAGGGAAAGACAGAGAGGGGGAGGGAGAGAGAGAAAGAGAGAGAGAGAGAAAGAGGGGGGGGTGCAAAGATAGAGAGTGCGAGGGAGATAAGAGAGATGGTATCAGCTAGGCCTTAGGCTTAAAGAACAAGCTCACATACAAAACATTTGCAAACTAACACACACAAATAAACAAGTAGACCACACAGACACACACTCATACTTACAGTTCCAGTCATAACAGAAGCAAACAGGAACTTTCCCCCCAGGCCGAAAGAGAAGATTTTAATGGCAACAGTCTTGATGGTCTTCCCGTAGTCTGCCGTCTTTCTCAAGTCTAGCATCCCCCTTTCATCTAAGAAAGAGCGAGAGAGACAAAGAGGAAGAGACAACGAAAGAGAGAGAGAGAGATTGATGGAAACAGTGATAGAGGGATTGAGAGAGAGAAAGAAAGAGAGAGAGAGAAAGAGAGAGGGATTGATGGAAACAGCAATAGAGGGATTGAGAGAGAGAGAAAGAGAGAGCGATTGATGAAAGACTTGGATTTGGGATTGATCAAGACTTGATACAGTTTCTAACTATAAGAATAGATAAAAGTAAACATCTTTCTCTCTCAATCCCTCTATCACTGTTTCCATCAATCCCTCTCTCTCTCCCTCTCTTTCCTTGGCATCCATGTCAACTATTTATGTCAGTCTGTCACGAGAGACTATGAAATCATTTTCAAGGGTTATTAGCTATTTGAATGGATGTCGGTGTCACTCACTGCAGGATCCATTGAGGTTGGTGGTAAAGAATAGGTTACTGTCCATCCCCCTGGAAACAGAGAAGACAAGCTGTCACACATTACTGTATAGAACCTAGCCTTTATAAACATGTACAAGCTGTCCCCCACACATTACTGTACAGATCCTAGCCTTTGGAAACATGTACAAGCTGTCCCCCACACATTACTGTATAGAACCTAGCCTTTATAAACATGTACAAGCTGTCCCCCACACATTACTGTACAGATCCTAGCCTTTGGAAACATGTACAAGCTGTCCCCCACACATTACTGTATAGAACCTAGCCTTTGGAAACATTTACAAAATAGCCAAACATGTTTTGTTGTAAGTACAGCACCATGGTCACTTTAAAAAAAAACTATAGTGGAATAAAATATGACCTTGTTGAGGATATTCTTTGGGACACACTGGTAACAGTTGAAAATACGCTGCTCCTGCTGTACTAAAAAAATACCTCGGTGACGTGTTTCATCATCTTAGCGGCTAATTGTCATGGTGCCACATGCCTACGGTTAGTTTACCACACGTCCCATCCCGCAGACGGTTAGAGCAGTGCCCTTCTCAAACAGGTACTTTGCGCCAACGATTCCATTGTGCCGATCTTCAGAATCTCGTCATGTCCTAGTTAGGAATATAGGTCAAGCTAAAACTATCAAGGTTAGGTTTCAAGGGACTGGGAAGTGAGGCTGGGTGGCGTGATATCGCTGTATGTGTTTCTGCCTGCCTGCCTGTGTGTGTGTGTGTGTGTGTGTGTGTGTGTGTGTGTGTGTGTGTGTGTGTGTGTGTGTGTGTGTGTGTGTGTGTGTGTGTGTGTGTGTGTGTGTGTGTGTGTGTGTGTGTGTGTGTGTGTGTGTGTACTCAACACTACTGGTGCTGCAGCATTAGAAAGTGAACCAGTGAAGGTAAACAAACAGAGCTAGTACCAATGCCCTTTCAACACAGCTAAGTACTGACTTAGCCCAGAGAACACTTAGTCAAACACTAAACTAACAAAGGGCTTGGCCCAGAGAACACCTAGTCAAACACTAAACTAACAAAGGGCTTGGCCCAGAGAACACCTAGTCAAACATGAACTAACAAAGGGCTTGGCCCAGAGAACACCTAGTCAAACACTAAACTAACAAAGGGCTTGGCCCAGAGAACACCTAGTCAAACACTAAACTAACAAAGGGCTTGACCCAGAGAACACCTAGTCAAACACTAAACTAACAAAGGGCTTGGCCCAGAGAACACCTAGTCAAACACTAAACTAACAAAGGGCTTGGCCCAGAGAACACCTAGTCAAACACTAAACTAACAAAGGGCTTGGCCCAGAGAACACCTAGTCAAACACTAAACTAACAAAGGGCTTGGCCCAGAGAACACCTAGTCAAACACTAAACTAACAAAGGGCTTGGCCCAGAGAACACCTAGTCAAACACTAAACTAACAAAGGGCTTGGCCCAGAGAACACCTAGTCAAACACTAAACTAACAAAGGGTTTGGCCCAGAGAACACCTAGTCAAACACTAAACTAACAAAGGGCTTGGCCCAGAGAACACCTAGTCAAACACGAAACTAACACAACTGCAATGCCAGTTTCCTGCCTGCTTCTACTGTTTGCATGGTGCCTAGTCAAACACTAAACTAACAAAGGTTTGGCCCAGAGAACACCTAGTCAACAAAAGGGTTTGGGGCCCAGAGAACAGAGAACTAACAAAGTTTATTTAACACCTCAGGGGTCAAACACTAAACTTCCTGAACAAAATCCTGGGCTTGGCCCTGTGGGCCTAGTCTGTGGACTGGGCCTAGTCAAACACTAAACTAACAAAGGCCTAGTCTGTGGACTGGGCCAGTCTGAACTGGGCCTAGTCAAACACTAAACTGTGGACTGGGCTTGGTCTGTGGAACACCTAGTCAAAGATTTGTCATTTAACAAACTGCAATGCCAGTTTCCTTGGGTCTTCTACTGTTTGCATCGTCTCGGTGCCCCACTGACAACTGCCTTGTCAGGATGTTTATTTAACATGGCACTTTTGGGGGTGAAAGTAGATGTTTTCTTCCATTCAAAATCCTTTTTCATGAGCTCTCTGACATGGGCAGTAATGATAAACTAATAATATATAGTAACTGGGCCTAGTCTGATAAACTGGGCCTAGTCTGTGGACTGGGCCAATATATAGTGGACTGGGCCTAACGATAAAGAAATGACTGGGCCTAGTCTGTGGACTGGGCCTAGTCTGTGGACTGGGCCTAGTCTGTGGACTGGGCCTAGTCGTGAAGATTTGTCATTTAACGTTTAAACTGCATTGCCTTCAATTGGGTCATAAACACAACCGGTCCGCACGTCTCGGTGTCGCCCACTTGACCTCTGCCTTGTCAGTGTTTTCATCTAAAAATGGCACATTTTGGAGCATAGGCTATACCACACGTTTTCAAGTCCATTCATTCATTTTTCATGCCTCTGACATGCAGTAATGATAAAGAATAATAATATATAATGATAACGATATAGTAGATAAGTAACGATATAGTACTGATAAGTAACGATATAGTACTGATAAGTAATGATAAGTAACGATATAGTACTGATAAGTAACGATATAGTATTGATAAGTAATGATAAGTAACGATAAAGAGTAACGATATATAGTAACAATATATAGTAACGGTAACGATAAAGAAATGATAAGTAACGACATCGTAATGATAAGTAATGACATCGTAATGATAAGTAACGACATCGTAATGATAAGTAACGACATCGTAATGATAAGTAACGACATCGTAATGATAAGTAACGACATCGTAATGATAAGTAACGACATAGTAATGATAAGTAACGATATAGTACTGATAAGTAACGATATAGTACTGATAAGTAACGATATAGTATTGATAAGTAACGATATAGTACTGATAAGTAATGATATAGTATTGATAAGTAATGATAAGTAACGATATAGTACTGATAAGTAACGATATAGTATTGATAAGCAATGATAAGTAACGATATAGTACTGATAAGTAACGATATAGTACTGATAAGTAACGATATAGTACTGATAAGTAACGATATAGTACTGATAAGTAATGATATAGTATTGATAAGTAATGATAAGTAACGATATAGTACTGATAAGTAACGATATAGTACTGATAAGTAACGATATAGTATTGATAAGTAACGATATAGTACTGATAAGTAACGATATAGTATTGATAAGTAATGATATAGTATTGATAAGTAACGATATAGTATTGATAAGTAATGATAAGTAACGATATAGTATTGATAAGTAACGATATAGTATTGATAAGTAACGATATAGTACTGATATAAGTAACGTCATAGTATTGATAAGTAACGATATAGTATTACTAAGTAACGATATAGTACTGATAAGTAACGATATAGTATTGATAAGTAATGATAAGTAACGATATAGTATTGATAAGTAACAATATAGTACTGATAAGTAACAATGATAAATAGTAATGATAAATCATTGTGTAAAAGCCAACAGTTTTCTTGACATTGTGTAGTAGTTATTGTGATCAGCTCATGTTTCACCTGTTTGGCATACCCCACTATCTCTTTAACTGGGACGCCGTACCGGACCGTAACACCTTACTTTGACCCTTGAACTAAATGTAAAACTAAAATCGGCTAGCTGCCTGAGGGAGAAGAGGTCAAGAAAATATAATTCCACCAAATCAACCTCAGGGACTCAGAGCTGCAATTCGAGAGGAAATGAACATTCAGTACAGTCTACATAACAATAGTGGTCATTATAGGAAATCAAAACAGACCGTGAACAATAGATCATTTATTAATATATATAATATAATATATAACTATTACCCTGTGGCAGCCATGTAAGGATGGGTTCTTCTGCTAACTCTATTCTTAATATATTTACCTAAAAAGTTGTCTCTTACCATTTGGCCAGACACACCATGTCGTGGATCTTCCTCCACTTCTCCCCAAAGTCCTCAGACAGCCAGAGTTCATTCTGGTAAAAGGGTTAAATGGTTAACAAGGGTATTTAAAATGCACACACACACACACACACACACACACACACACACACACACACACACACACACACACACACACACACACACACACACACACACACACACACACACACACACACACACACACACACACACAAGAAGATAAAGGACGCCAGTAATGTTCTCTAGTTTTGTTTGGATTCCCACAGCTCAACTCTCCACCTCTGACACAGACCTGCTATTGCATCAGGCCTGCTATTGCGTCAGATCATGAAGGGATTTAGAGGGTCTTCACACTTAAAGACTTTCTGCTAAAATACTCTCTTTGAGCATGGGCTCAAGAAGTGCGACCGTTTCATATGCAACAAAATATTTCGCTGTGCGACCAGGAGTTTAATTTATTTTGGGAGCACAGTACAACTAGGAAATAAATCTCCCAGATAATAATGGTTGTGGTGATAAGGCTTCCCTTGTACCATTGTTTCAGGACGGCCTTAGAGGAACGAGTGCAGATTTCAAAAGCGTCATGGTGGCACCATCACTACAGTGAAAACGGCTTTGCTTCCAACCCGATCAGGGTCGAATGTTCTGACCCATATTACCGGCACCAAATATGTATCTTCCTGTAGCGAATTTTTAAAAAATAAAAAAAATGTAGAAACCATGTCATGGGCCGTTCTAAATCTACTCGTGTATCGTTAACACATTTAATCGTATCGACAATTTAGGTTTTTATAATAACTGTATATGTCTTTACAGCATTATGTAATAGTTGTAGATGTCCTTCAGAAGTAGATTGAATTCATACAGGCCCAATATAGGCTGAATCTCAATCCATTATAAAACAATATTTTTTTAAAAAGTATTTTCTGGTGCTCCTAAATTTCATGTGGTGCTCCTAAATTTCATGTGGTGCTCCTAAATTTCATGTGGTGCTCCTAAATTTCATGTGGTGCTCCTAAATTTCATGTGGTGCTCCTAAATTTCATGTGGTGCTCCTAAATTTCATGTGGTGCTCCTAAATTTCATGTGGTGCTCCTAAATTTCATGTGGTGCTCCTAAATTTCATGTGGTGCTCCTTACTTTGTCAAGTAGGAAGCACCAGTGTTACTAATTAATAAATGTTAACAAATGTAGAGTCCTGCTCGTCCGTCAGTTGCACCCCCTCTGTCGGGGCAGTGTAAACAGAATTGTTTCATTGAGCCAACACTCTTACAATGTATATACATTTTGAAGACTTGTCTTAAGTTTTTTACTTGAACTGTAGTAAATTGTCGCCGTAGCTTTAAATCCCAGCAGCGGTTTTGTTGTTGTTGCTTGCAGGCAATAAAGAAACTCACCCGGTGAATCATCAATGTTTTCAATGGAAACGTGCTTTTACCTCATATACTGACTTCCATGATATTGATCAAATGAAGCCTGCTTTGTTCTAAGGTCACTTTGATATGCCAGTGTAAGAGTACATACAGTCCCTTTGGAAAGTATTCAGACCCAGAGACTTTTTCCACCTTTTGTTACATTACAGCTTTATTCTAAAATGGATTAAATAAATAAAAATTCCTCAGCAATCAGCAATCATCACACAATACCCCATAATGACATCATAATGCCCCATAATGACATCACAATACCCCATAATGACATCACAACACCTCATAATGAAAAAAGCGAAAACAGGTTTAGACATTTTAGCAAATGTATAAAACATTTAAAACAGAAACACCCTATTTACATACGTATTCAGACACTTGGCTATAAGATTCAAAATTAAGCTCAGGTGCATCCTGCTTCCATTGATCATCCTTGAGATGTTTCTACAACTTGATTGGAGTCCACACACATGTCTATATAAGGTCACACAGTTAACAGTGCATGCTAGAGCAAAAACCAAGCCACAAGGTCGAATAAATTGTCCATAGAGTTCAGAGACAGGATTGTGTCGAGGCACAGATCTGGGGAAGGGTACCAAAAAATGTCTGCAGCATTGAAGGTACCCAAGAATACAGTGACCTCCATCATTCTTAAATGGAAGAAGTTATGAACCATCAAGACTCTTCCTAGAGCTGGCCGCCCGACCAAACTGAACAATCGGGGGAGAAGGGGTTCCCGAGTGGCGCAGCGTTCTAAGGCACTGCATCTCAGTGCAAGAGGCATCACTACAGACCCTGGTTCGAGTCCAGGCTGCATCACATCTGGTTGGGAGTCCCATAGGGCGGCGCACAATTGGCCCAGTGTCGTCTGGGTTTGGCCGGGGTAGGCCATCATTGTCAATAAGAATTTGTTCTTAACTGACTTGCCTAGTTAAATTAAGGTTAAAAAAAATATTTAAAAATTAAATAAGGCTTTCGTCAGGGAGGTGACCAAGAACCCGATGAGTTCTGTCAGAGTGAACCTCTGTGGATATGGGAGAATCTTCCAGAAGGACAACCATTTCTGCAGCACTCCACCAATCAGGCCTTTATGGTAGAGTGGCCAGATGGAAGCCACTCCTCAGTAAAAGGCACATGATAGCCTGCTTGGAGTTTGCCAGGAGGCATCTAAAGGACTCTCAGAGCATGAGAAACAAGATTCTCTGGTCTGATGAAACCAAGATTGAACCTATTTGACCTGAATGCTAAGCGTCACGTCTGGAGGAAACCTGGCACCATCCCTATGGTGGTGGCATCCCTATGCTGTGGGGATGTTTCTCAGCAGCAGGGACTGGGAGACTAGTCAGGATCGAGGCAAAGATGAACAGAGAGATTATTGATGAAAACCTGCTCCAAAGCTCTCAGAACCTCAAACGGATTAAATTGAAGACAGACGGAAGCTCCGAACACCTGTGTGGAATGGAAGAATGGCCGCCAGAAATGTGATGTCACTGAAAAACACTGTCTTCTTCTGCAACTGTGATAAAGCAGGTTAAAACAGTGGGTATTTTGCAGTAAAAAAAAATATTTTGATGTGATATGAAAGTAAAGGGCTTTATGTTTCTAGAATCGTATCACAATTGAGAATGGATTCACATTTAGATGGAGTATTTGGCTGTTTTTGGCTGCCAGAGCCAGTCTACCTCTGAAAATAACATACAAGGTCCTTGAACCTTAAGGAGTAACGGCCTGCCTACATGAACCTTTCAATTAACGTTCTCCTAGCAGCAGAATATTATGCTGGTAGCATCGCGGATTTTTCTTCTCAAAATAAGAGTCCCCCTGCCAGAGCCAGTCTACCTCTGAACCATATTTTCTCTCCAAAACTCTTGAACGTGCCGTCCTTGGCCAGCTCTCCCGCTATCTCTCTCTGAATGACCTTCTTGATCCAAATCAGTCAGGTTTCAAGACTAGTCATTCAACTGAGACTGCTCTCCTCTGTATCACGGAGGCGCTCCGCACTGCTAAAGCTAACTCTCTCTCCTCTGCTCTCATCCTTCTAGATCTATCGGCTGCCTTCGATACTGTGAACCATCAGATCCTCCTCTCCACCCTCTCCGAGTTGGGCATCTCCGGCGCGGCCCACGCTTGGATTGCGTCCTACCTGACAGGTCGCTCCTACCAGGTGGCGTGGCGAGAATCTGTCTCCTCACCACGCGCTCTCACCACTGGTGTCCCCCAGGGCTCTGTTCTAGGCCCTCTCCTATTCTCGCTATACACCAAGTCACTTGGCTCTGTCATAACCTCACATGGTCTCTCCTATCATTGCTATGCAGACGACACACAACTAATCTCCTTTCCCCCTTCTGATGACCAGGTGGCGAATCGCATCTCTGCATGTCTGGCAGACATATCAGTGTGGATGACGGATCACCACCTCAAGCTGAACCTCGGCAAGACGGAGCTGCTCTTCCTCCCGGGGAAGGACTGCCCGTTCCATGATCTCGCCATCACTGTTGACAACTCCATTGTGTCCTCCTCCCAGAGCGCTAAGAACCTTGGCGTGATCCTGGACAACACCCTGTCGTTCTCAACCAACATCAAGGCGGTGGCCCGTTCCTGTAGGTTCATGCTCTACAACATCCGCAGAGTACGACCCTGCCTCACACAGGAAGCGGCGCAGGTCCTAATCCAGGCACTTGTCATCTCCCGTCTGGATTGCTGCAACTCGCTGTTGGCTGGGCTCCCTGCCTGTGCCATTAAACCCCTTCAACTCATCCAGAACGCCGCAGCCCGTCTGGTGTTCAACCTTCCCAAGTTCTCTCACGTCACCCCGCTCCTCCGTTCTCTCCACTGGCTTCCAGTTGAAGCTTCCGCTACAAGACCATGGTGCTTGCCTACGGAGCTGTGAGGGGAACGGCACCTCAGTACCTCCAGGCTCTGATCAGGCCCTACACCCAAACAAGGGCACTGCGTTCATCCACCTCTGGCCTGCTCGCCTCCCTACCACTGAGGAAGTACAGCTCCCGCTCAGCCCAGTCAAAACTGTTCACTGCCCTGGCCCCCCAATGGTGGAACAAACTCCCTCACGACGCCAGGACAGCGGAGTCAATCACCACCTTCCGGAGACACCTGAAACCCCACCTCTTTAAGGAATACCTAGGATAGGATAAGTAATCCCTCTCACCCCCCCCCTTTAAGATTTAGATGCACTATTGTAAAGTGACTGTTCCACTGGATGTCATAAGGTGAATGCACCAATTTGTAAGTCGCTCTGGATAAGAGCGTCTGCTAAATGACTTAAATGTAAATGTAATATTACACTCTTTAACAATGTATGTGCAGACGATTAAAGGGTTTATTTTCTTGTCCGTACACATTAAATTAGCTGACATTACACAGCTAACTCCTAAAAATGGATTCAATTGAGATGATATATTGATTATATTATTATATATTTGGGGGGGGTTGGGGACCCCCAGAGCAAGGCGGGGGGGGGGGGGGGGGTGCACAGGCTTGGTTTGTTAAATAGTTTGTGCTTAATGGCTAGTGGCTACTGTGATATTTACGGTAAATTTGAGCTGCGACCCAAGAACGTCACGTTTCCAAACACAAGAAAAGGCTAAGGCTGTAATATGAATTGGCCACTCCTCAGACTCTCCTTTATCTCTTGTAGTGGGAATAAGGCCATAGATAAAGTACTGATAACTTGTGTGAGCTGATGGGTCTGGGTGTTAGGAGAAGTAAGAATATTTTGTATTACTCCTCAGCTTCCATAAGCAAGCACACACACACACAAAACACGCTGACCCCCCCACTCACAGTGTTGCTGATGACCAGGAGAACGTTGGCGTCTATGGGGTTGTATATGATCTGCATCAGGGGGTTGAAAGGAAGGTCCTGCTGCTCAAAGCTGTTCCCAAAGTCTCTGGAGATAAAAATACGAGATCCCAGGCTGCCAGACACGTCACCTGTCAGGATCACCTGAGAGGAGCAGGACAGGAAAACCAAATTAACTCCTAGAACTATTAGGAACATCGAACAGCTTTTTTTTTGCTACATACGGAGACATCCCATATTATAAGCTTAGAAAAGTAACTAAGCTTTCAGTAAAAGTGTTGCCATTATTTTCCATTATATGCCATGAACATGTAAGCTAGTTCACGGGTTTAAAACACGAAACGAGTCATACCTTCCCAGAGTTCTCTGGTCCGATGGCGATGCCGAACTCTGTCCGGATGAAAGTGTTGTTGATGAGGTTAGTGACATCCTGGAACGACTTCCCGTAGTTCTCACTGAGGAAGCAGAGAAGGAGGTGAGACGGTCAAATAGGACACTTTCTTGTCCACTTTTCTTGTACACTAATATACTTTTAAATATTTAACCAGTTGTCAGCTCAAAAAAATAGCTTTATTCTTACACGGACATTCTTGCGACATAATTGGTGATGAACCGCAACATGAAGAACCCTTACCTTCGATAGAGTTTAGACTGATAGAACCGCAACATGAAGAACCCTTACCTTCGATAGAGTTTAGACTGATAGAACCGCAACATGAAGAACCCTTACCTTCGATAGAGTTTAGACTGACCGAACCGCAACATGAAGAATGGCACCTGGAATGTTGTCAGAGCCAGGATGACCTGTAGAGAACAAGTCCAGTTTAAGGACTAGTATAAACTGTGTGGTTCGATCCCTGAGTGCCGATTGGCTGAAATCCGTAGTATGTAAGACCGTATACCAAGGGTATGACAAAACACGTATTTCTACTAATCTAATTACATTGGTAACCAGTTTATAATAGCAACAAGGTAACTCGGGGGGGGATGGTGGTCTATGGTCAATATACCACGGCTAAGAGCTGTATTGGTCATATATATAATCACACACCCCACGAGCCTTACTGCTTTAGTATTCCATCAATGAGTTTGACATAATGATCATTTAAAATCAGCACATAATTATGACAGAATGGAACATAGTAAACAAACTCACCCCGGTGGCGTCTCCAACCCAGGCCAGTGACACGGACCCGCTCAGGTCATTGAAGGAATACTGAGAAGAAAAAGTGAGATGAATCAGAATATTTGCATTCTGTTTATTGTTGGCTAACTGATATGCATCACATACATACAGTTGACGTCGGAAGTTTACATACACCTTAGTCAAATACATTTAAACTCAGTTTTTCACAATTCCTGACATTTAATCCTAGTAAAAAATTCCTTGTTTTAGGTTAGTTAGGATCACTACTTTATTTTAAACATGTGAAATGTCGGAATAATAGTAGGGAGAATGATTTATTTCAGCTTTTATTTCTTTCATCACATTCCCAGTGGGTCAGAAGTTTACACTCAATTAGTATTTGGTAGCATTGCCTTGACATTATTTAACTTGGGTCAAATGTTTCAGGTAGCCTTCCACAAGCTTCCCAGAATAAGTTGGGTGAATTTTGGCCCATTCCTCCTGACAGAGCTGGTGTAACTGAGTCAGGTTTGTAGGCCTGTAAGCACCCCCACAACATGATGCTGCCACCCACGTGCTTCACAGTTGGGATGGTGTTCTTCAGCTTACAAGCCTCCCCCTTTTTCCTCCAAACATAACAAATGGTCATTATGGCCAAACAGTTCTATTTTTGTTTCATCAGGCCAGAGGAAATTTCTCCAAAAAGTACGATCTTTGTCCCCATGTGCATTTTCAAACCGTAGTCTGGCTTGTTTATGGTGGTTTTGGAGCAGTGGCTTCTTTCTTGCTGAGTGGCCTTTCAGGTTATGTCGATATAGGACTCGTATTACTGTGGATATAGATACTTTTGTACCGGTTTCCTCCAGCATCTTCATACGGTCCTTTACTGTTGTTCTGGGATTGATTTGCACTTTTCACACCAAAGTACATTCATCTCTAGGAGACAGAACGCGTCTCCTTCCTGAGCGGTATGACGGCTGCGTGGTCCCATGGTGTTTTACTTGCGTGTAATACTTGCGTGTTTTACATGGTGTTCATACTTGTTTATACTTTCGTACTATTGTTTGTACAGATGAACATGGTACCTTCAGGCGTTTGGAAATTGCTCCCAAGGATGAACCAGACTTGTGGAGTTCCACAATTTTTTTTCTGAGGTCTTGGCTGATTCCTTTTGATTTTCCCATGATGTCAAGCAAAGAGGTTTGAAGGTAGGCCTTGAAATACATCCACATGTACACCTCTATTGACTCAAATAATGTCAATTAGCCTATCAGAAGCTTCTAAAGCCATGACATCATTTTCTAGAATTTTCCAAGCTGATTAAAGGCAGTCAACTTAGTGTATGTTAACTTCTGATCCACTGGAATTGTGATACAGTGAATTAGAAATGAAATAATCTGTCTGTAAACAATTTTTGGAAAAATGACTTGTGTCATGCACAAATCAGATGTCCTAACCGACATGCCAAAACTATAGTTTGTTAACAAGAAATTTGTGGAGTGGTTGAAAAACAAGATTTTAATGACTCCGACTTCAACTGTAACTAAAAGGAAGCAATCCATCACATTAGTCATGGGGTGTGTAATACAGGAGTGGTTTTTAGGCATACGTGATCTTGAAAATTAACTGCAGAAGATCTAACAACGTAATAAGGATATACACCACATGACCAAAATATCTTGTCTAACTGGAATTTACACTACATGACCAAAAGTATGTGGACACCTGCTCGTCAAACATCTCATTCCAAAATCATGGGCATTAATATGGAGTTGATCCCTCCCCCTTTGCTGCCATAACAGCCTATACTCTTCTGGGAAAGCTTTCCACTAGATGTTGGAACATTGCTGAGGGGATTTGCTTCCATTCAGCTGGAAGAGGTCGGGCACTGATGTTGGACGATTAGGCCTGGCTTTGCAGTCGGTGTTCCAATTTATCCCAAAGGTGTTTGATGGGGTTGAGGGCAGGGCTCTGTGCAGGCCAGTCAAGTGCTTCCACACCGATCTCGACAATACATTTCTGTATGGACCTCGCTTTGTGCACAGGGGCATTGTCATGCTGAAACTGTTGCCACAAATTTGGAAACACTGAATCATCTAGAATGTCTGTTGTAGTGTTAAGATTTCTAGTCACTGGAACTAGGGGGCCCGAACCATGAAAAACAGCCCCAGAACATATTTCCTCCTCCACCAAACTTTACAGTTGACACTATACATTCAGACAGGTAGCGTTCTCCTGGCATCCACCAACCACAGATTCATCTGTCGGACTGCTAGATAGTGAAGCGTGATTCATCACTCCAGAGAACACGTTTCCACTGCTCCAGAGTCCAATGGCCGCTAGCTTTTCACCACTCCAGCCGACACTTGGCATTGCGCATGGTGATCTTAGGCTTGTGTGCAGCTGCTCGGCCATGGAAACCCACTTCATGAAGCTCCTGACTAACAGTTCTTGTGCTGACATTGACTTTACTAACAGAGGCAGTTTGGGACTTGGCTGTGAGTGTTGCAACCGAGGATTCATTTGTACATGTTACACGCTTCAGCAGTTGGCGGTCCAGTTCTGTGAGCTTGTGTGGTCTACCACTTCACGGCTGAGCCGTTGTTGCTCCTAGATGTTTTCACTTCACAAAAACAGCACTTCGAGCTAATCGGGGCAGTTCTAGCAGGGCAGAAATTTTACGAACTGTCTTGTTGGAAAGGTGGCATCTTTCGATGGTGCCACGTATAAAGTTACTGAGCTCTTCAGTACCGGCCGTTCTAATGCCAATGTTTGTCTATGGAGATTGTATGGCTGTGAGTGTGATTTTATACACTTGTCAGCAACAGGTGTGGCTGAAATAGCCGAATCCACTCATTTGAAGGGGTGTCCACACAGTTTTGTATATATAGTGTATTCAAGGAAGATGGTCATTATCATAAAGATACAGGTAAACGCTAAAAAGCTATTTGGGCACTTTATAAAATGTAGATTAGACATAACACACACACACACACACACACACACACACATACACACACACACGGAAGTTATACGCCTAATCTACATTTTATAAAGTGCCCAAATAGCTAAGAAACATAAGTATTATGTATGTTTGTCTGTGTGCACAAGTGAACCTAATTCCCTTTCCCTCCCTACTGCTGTACCATTCGTCTGCCTCTCACTCTCCAGACACCCAAGTGTTACAAAGCATCACATGTAGACACTAGTGTTACAAAGCATCACATGTAGACACTAGAGTGTTACAAAGCGTCACATGTAGACACTAGAGTGTTACAAAGCGTCACATGTAGACACTAGAGTGTTACAAAGCGTCACATGTAGACACTAGAGTGTTACAAAGCGTCACATGTAGACACTAGTGTTACAAAGCATCACATGTAGACACTAGTGTTACAAAGCATCACATGTAGACACTAGAGTGTTACAAAGCATCACATGTAGACACCAGAGTGTTACAAAGCATCACATGTAGACACCAGAGTGTTACAAAGCATCACATGTAGACACCAGAGTGTTACAAAGCATCACATGTAGACACCAGAGTGTTACAAAGCATCACATGTAGACACCAGAGTGTTACAAAGCATCACATGTAGACACCAGAGTGTTACAAAGCATCACATGTAGACACCAGAGTGTTACAAAGCATCACATGTAGACACCAGAGTGTTACAAAGCATCACATGTAGACACCAGTGTTACAAAGCATCACATGTAGACACCAGAGTGTTACAAAGCATCACATGTAGACACCAGAGTGTTACAAAGCATCACATGTAGACACTAGTGTTACAAAGCATCACATGTAGACACTAGTGTTACAAAGCATCACATGTAGACACTAGTGTTACAAAGCATCACATGTAGACACCAGAGTGTTACAAAGCTTCACATGTAGACACCAGAGTGTTACAAAGCATCACATGTAGACACTAGTGTTACAAAGCATCACATGTAGACACCAGAGTGTTACAAAGCATCACATGTAGACACCAGAGTGTTACAAAGCATCACATGTAGACACTAGTGTTACAAAGCCAGACATGTAGACACTAGTGTTACAAAGCCATCACATGTAGACACTAGAGTGTTACAAAGCCACACACCGCTAATCCTTAGCGTGCAGAACCAAACCAGTAGGCCTTGGACCAAAATGTCCTCACAGTAGGAGGCTGCACTATAGTACAACTCGTCCCAACTGTCAATCAACTGCCAAATCCTCTTTAGAAGAAGAGTCAAACATACACGTACTTAACCCAAATTACAAAAATGACATGCTGTTTTCCTTATGACAGCAATCCATGATTTGGTTTACCTGGCACTGCATCTACATGCTTAGGGTTTTAGCAGTTGTGGCATACATCCAATCAAGTCCCGATATTAGCATTTTCTTTTTTCTTTTACCTTTATTTAACCAGGCAAGTCAGTTAAGAACATATTCTTATTTTCAATGACGGCCTGGGAACAGTGGGTTAACTGCCTGTTCAGGGGCAGAACGACAGATTTGTACCTTGTCAGCTCGGGGGTTTGAACTCACAACCTTCCGGTTACTAGTCCAACACTCTAATCACTAGGCTACGCTGCCGCCCTTTCTCCAAAAAGGATCTACAATTGATTGTTAAGCTCAACAAAGTCACTTATAGATTATTTGAAAATGATGCGTGAAAACAAATGCTAATATAAATTGAAATAGGATTTTGTGCCACAACTTCTAAAACGTTAAGCATGTGGAAACAGTACCAGGGAAATTAAACCAAAAGCATGGAGTTCTGACCGGAGCTGTTGGTTCTGCTAGCTAGCTAGAATAAGATACTTAAACTCTTAATCTCATCAAGCGGTTACTCTACTCTTTCACTATGTGGACATTCGTAGGATTAGGCCCAGGCCACATCCGGGCAGTACCATCTATAAACGAGACCTGGGTTCAAATAGTATTTGAAATCATTTCAAATACTTCCATCTGTGCTTGATTGAGATTGCCTGCTGCAAAGGAACCAATAGACCAATCCCAAAAGTACACCTGGCACTCCAGGCAAACTCTCAGAGTATTTAATAGATTTGAAATATTTCAAATAGTATGTAAACCCAGGTCTACTATAAACTGCAGTGGGAACTATGCTGTAAGCTACCCAAACAGGAGTATGTTGGACCTATGGAGGACATTTAGGTTGAGCCTCTTGGAATTCTGCCTTCAATCTTTAGGGTTCTTCCAAAATAGGACTCTATTCACTATAAAATGTCACTACTTTTGACCAGGGCTCATAGGAGAAAGTGTGGCATTTGGGATACACGTTTAGTCCCTAGATTACACATAATCCTGCCTTTGGCTTCAAGGTCTGGCTGGGACAGAGAAACTATGCAAAGTATATCGCTTTGGAATGGCGTTAGATCTGAAACTATGTCAATCATTATCAGTGCATGACTCTAAGAAGACCTGTGACAACACAATACCGTACGTACAAGAGTGAATCCATTTATTATGTTTTGGGAAGCCCATAATGACTAAGTGGTCATTGTTTGTCCTATTCACGGTTGGTTCAGAGATGTACAAGTTGTAGCCAAGGACTGACTATAAAGCTGATTGTTCATTGTCAGAGGTTAACTAGGGTGCAGGAGGTGGTGTCCCTACTCTTTCCACCTCAGGGCCTGGTGTTACCACTTCTGAATCATGTCAAGCTTTCTTATGTAGCCAACGTGCCATAACACATTCATATGTAGGAGGAAGGTATCATTTGGAAGAAAGTGCATCGTCATAAGTTCCTACTAAAACGTTTATACTAAATGTAAATTTGTTTTCACTTGCTTAGAAGGTAATGAAGGACGACGGTAAGGACGATCAAGACCAGGACACACACACATTCTTATCGGGAACTACCAACTAAATCAACGAGGTATCTGTGAGTAAAGCGGTTTTGTTATTAGAATAGTCCACAGACGTATTGGGTAAGATGTTGTTAAAAAAATACAAATTGGTTTTACTCTATCCTGTGTTAACACAGCCAGATAATAATATAGCCTTGTTTCAAGGACATCTGGTAATCTGAAATTAGACTGTGCTTTAAGGAAGAGCTAGCTAGCTACAGGGTGTTTGAGGACAACATCATTAAGAAAGGCAGTCAGCAGCTTGTTCATGATGTACAGTGCATTCGGAAAATATTCAGACCACTTTACTTTTCCCACAGGGGGGGCAGGGTAGCCTAGTGGTTAGAGCATTGGACTAGTAACCGAAAGGTTGCAAGTTCGAATCCCCGAGCTGACAAGGTACAAATCTGTCGCTCTGCCCCTGAACAGGCAGTTAACCCACTGTTCCTAAGCAGTCATTGAAAATAAGAATTTGTCCTTAACTGACTTGCCTGGGTAAATACAGGTAAAATAAAAACGGTTACAGCCTGATTCTAAAAATGTATTACAATCTACACACAATACCCCATAATGACAAACCAAAAACTGCTTTTTAGACATGAGAAAACTGAAATATCACATTTACATAAATTTTCAGACCCTTTACTCAGTACTTTGTTGAAGCACCTTTTGGCAGCAATGAAATGACACTACAGGTATGAAGCAAGCTTGGCACCCGTATTTGGAGAGTTTCTCCCGTTCTTCTCTGCGGATCCTCTCAAACTCTGTCAGATTGGATGGGGAGCGTTGCTGCACTGCTATTTTTCAGGTCTCTCCAGAGATGGTCGATCGGGTTCAGGTCCGAGCTCTGGCTGGGCCACTGAAGGACATTCAAAGACTTGTCCCGAAGCCATTCCTAAGTTGTCTTGGCGTGTGCGTGCTTAGGGTCGTTGTTCTGTTGGAAGGTGAATCTTTGCCCCAGTCTGAGGTCATGAGCGCTCTGGAGCATGTTTTCGTCAAGGATCGCTCTGTACTTTGTTTCGTTTAGCTTTGCCTTCATCCTGACTAGTCTCCCAGTCCCTGACGCTGAAATATATCCCCACAACATGATGCTGCCACCACCCTGCTTCACCGTAGACATGGTGCCAGGTTTCCTCCAGACGTGACGCTTGGCATTCAGGCCAAAGAGTTCAATCTTGGTTTCATCAGACTAGAGAATCTTGTTTCGCATGGTCTGAGAGTCTTCAGGTGCCTTTTGGCAAACTCTAAGTGGGCTGTCATGTGCCTTTTACTGAGTGGCTTCCATCTAGCCACTCTACCGTAAAGGCTTGATTGGTGGAGTGCTACAGACATGGTTGTCCTTCTGGAAGGTTCTCCCATCTTCACAGAGGAACTCTAGAGCTCTGTCAAGAGTGACCATCGGGTCCTTCTCCCCTGGGTTGCTCAGTTTGGCCGGGAGGCCAGCTTTAGGTAGTCTTGGTGGTTCCAAACTTCTTTCACTTTTTTTTGGTACCCTTCCCCAGATCTGTGCCTTGACAGGTGTGTGCCTTTCCAAATCAAGTCCAATAAATTGAAGTTACCATATACGGACTCCAATCAAGTTGTAGAAACATCTCAAGGCTGATCAATGGATAGTCAAAAACCTATGAATATGGGCCTACTCCCAATTGTCATCAGTTCTGCCATGTAGCCTATTGTAAATGTCAGATGTGCTCTCAGAAGCAGAAACAGTTGCCTGTGACCATATTTAGCTACACTCACCCTTTCCCTATATGCCTATTACCATTCTTGAAAAGCATTTTACCATCCAGACACACTGAGTCAGAACATGATAACAAGGTAGCCTGAACTACAGGTTTTGCATGTGTGAATTTGATAAGCTAAATGCCTAACAACTAAACTCACACCCGATGACACCAGTACTTTCTTGACAATATCCTCCATAGACTACACAGGATATGAAATACCCTCCATAGACTACACAGGATATGAAATACCCTCCATAGACTACACAGGATATGAAATACCCTCCATAGACTACACAGGAAATGAAATACCCTCCATAGACTACACAGGATATGAAATACCCTCCATAGACTACACAGGATATGAAATACCCTCCATAGACTACACAGGATATGAAATACCCTCCATAGACTACACAGGATATGAAATACCCTCCATAGACTACACATGATATGAAATACCCTCCATAGACTACACAGGATATGAAATACCCTCCATAGACTACACAGGATATGAAATACCCTCCATAGACTACACAGGATATGAAATACCCTCCATAGACTACACAGGATATGAAATACCCTCCATAGACTACACAGGATATGAAATACCCTCCATAGACTACACAGGATATTTGACTATCTATTCTAGAGTTGGGCAGAAAATGAAAACAAGCTAGCAGACCACGTAATTTGTAGTATTAAGTACACCACCATCATTCCATGAATTACCTAACTATGAAACGTACACTGGGTTACAACTATTGTCTATAGCTTACATAGATAAAGAATACATCCTTATTGAAAAAATAATGCCAGTTCAAGCCATGTGGAAAAACAAGGTAGCTAAACAAGGCCTAGTATGAAGTAGAGCAGCATCATTCCTATGGGGAAATATAGGTCAGACTCATTACCATTAGACAGGGAACAGTTGAGAGACCGGACTAACTGGAGACGCATATTAGTACATGTTTACACTAGACTGGAGAATGGCCTCCATGCAGTACGGCACTGGGCGGGATATAACATTTAAATTAATTGCTCTTTTGTATTTCTATACTGTATTAGAGCTGTAGAACAGAAGACAAACTGTATGCTAAACTCACATAAGATTAAACGTGACGTGATTTACAGATACCCTAAAAACAATTAGCTACAGAGATGCTAAATTGAAGATTATAACCCATAGTCCTGCAGTGATACGGGGTTGAAGTAATCTTTAACTCCAGTAGCCTACTTGTGTCAATCATATATGCTGTCGGAAAAAGATCCGTAAGTAAACGGAGGGGGTGTACGCGTTACACTTGTCAACGAAGCATGTGACAAATAAACATTTATCTTGATTTGTATTTATTATGAATCCTCATTAGCCCTTACGAAAAAAAATATCGCAGTCAGAGTGCAGTATAACTGCAGTATGCTGCAAATGCGTCCAAGATACTACATTCAAGTGCAGTTACTGCACTTTTACGGCAGTTTCAAAACGGCAATATTTCTTTAGGGGGGGGGGGGGGGGGGGTAAGGGCTGGCTTGACGATGGTTCAGTGAGTCAAACATGAATACATTGATCTCGTTCACATGTCGTAGCATTAACACAAGAAGTGTTTTACACAACTGGAAAATATATATGCTATTTGGTTAGTTGCATGGCAAACCGCAGCAGATCAGTTGCACTGTTAAAACCCACGTCATTTGAGAAGGGAGCAGTCATGTCATTATGAGGATAATTGTCGAGGTAAAGTGTCACCTGAATAGCATTAACCTATTATGTGGGTGAGTGTAACCTAACCGGACCTGCGGGGTTAACTTACGGTTTGGGTGTTGTTAGTCAACTTGGTGTCGAATCCCTGGAGACGGTTACAGTCTCCTTGATCCGCACTTCTTCTGCTCCTAATGTGGTCGGATGATTCAGAATCAAACGGATCTAAATCTGGTGATCTCTTTTCGATATTCAAACTGGGATCTTTCACAAATTCATACTGGCCGCTGTTATATAGTCCTTCTTTAAAATCATAAGATGACGTCAAATGCTGGAATATAAAAAGAATAACACAGTGCGCCAGAACTCCCATATTCACTGTTGGCCAAAAACACGACTATTATTGTACGATATATTTTTGTTATTCTAGTAATCCTGACGAGAAATCGTGGGACGCTCCGGTTCGAACACGGCCGCCGATGACATCAACACAAACAGTAGTCCTGACAGCGAGTGGTAGCCTACTTCGGGCTTTGTATGCTCTGCATGGGTCATAGACTATTTGAGGCGGTGCGCTCCAGTCTCCAGGGCGCTTAGTTTTACGTCCCGATGCGCGGAAAAAATGTCGGAAGTCCCCAGCTAACAACAAATCAGACGCACTAATGTGCCGAGATACATTAGGTCCAATTGTCCACCGTGCAACTCCTTGTCCAAAAATTATACAATGTAACGGTGCATGAAATTGTGTCTATGGGATGGATATTATACACCTTTGCAGATAGCCCGCTGTGATTGGATTTTACTGTGTCTGACACTGAAAATGAGTCTTCTGATTGGTTAAGACCCCATTCGCACTCCCTATCACACAACTTTCTGATAGCTGGCAAAGCCTTGTCAAGCTTGGTTGAGGGCACTACAGCTATTCTATAGAGACAAAGATTATGGATATACCGATAGAGAGAAATAATAATGGCGTATTTTTGTAGGCACTAACTTCACAATGGTTCGTTGGACAAAGCCTATGGGGAAATGAATGGAGTTTTTGTAGGGTTTTGGATAAACGCGAAAAATACGGTCATGTTAACCTTACTAATATCTCAGAACAAAACATATCCTAAACCCGTGTTAACCTCAGACCTTATTATCGTCGTCTATCCCAAAACCAATTTTCCACATGACTAAACGAACCAGGGGTAACTAATTTCCCGTTTTAAGGACTACTCGCCAGTTTGTAGGGTTGTAAACTAGTTGGCACAGCCACAAAGTCATAAACCTAAACAATGATTTCTACCATTTATCTTCTTAAAATGTGATTTTAAACCTAACATTAACCCTAACCACACTTCTAACCTTATGCCTTACCTTAAATTAAGACCAAAAAGCTAATTTTTGTTGTCATATTTTTCACCATATTGCCAATTTTTTTCCCCCGTGGGGAAAATGAATGGGGTGAGAATAGGGTTTTGGGGTCAACGAAGATAACAAGGTCTGAGATAAACACAGGCTTAGGAGATCTAATACGTTTTGTTCTTTGTCAAAATAAGGGTAAGTTAACATGACCTTTATAAATTATGAAGCCTTCATGTTCTGTTCTATGAGTTACTATTAGTCAGTTAACCTGACCTCTATGAATTATGAATACTTCATGTTTTGCTCTATGAGATAAAAGCAGTCAGCTAACATGACCTCTATGAATTATGAAGCATTAATGTGATTTATGTGCTTTTTTAAAATTACATAAATGCTTAAAAATTCACAAAAAGTGACGTAAACTGATAGAACAAAACGTATCAGATCTCCTAAACCTGTGTTTACCACAGGCCTTATTTCCGGGTGTTCATCCAAAAACGGCATTCATTTCCCAATAGGTTTTGTCCAACGAGCCACGGAGGAGTTCCTACTAAAAGAAGCCATTCCTGTCCTATTTCTCTTCATTATGAGCTTCCTATCCTATTTCTCTTCATTATGAGCTTCCTATCCTATTTCTCTTCATTATGAGCTTCCTATCCTATTTCTCTTCATTATGAGCTTCCTATCCTATTTCTCTTCATTATGAGCTTCCTATCCTATTTCTCTTCATTATGAGCTTCCTATCCTATTTCTCTTCATTATGAGCTTCCTATCCTATTTCTCTTCATTATGAGCTTCCTATCCTATTTCTCTTCATTATGAGCTTCCTATCCTATTTCTCTTCATTATGAGCTTCCTATCCTATTTCTCTTCATTATGAGCTTCCTATCCTATTTCTCTTCATTATGAGCTTCCTATCCTATTTCTCTTCAGTGAGCTTCATCAATTTGTTAATATTTATGATTCAGAATATGTACAATTATCAAAGGAAATATACAGTACCAGTCAAAGGTTTGGACAGACCTACTCATTCCAGGGTTTTTCTTTGTTTATTTTTCGTTTTTTACTATTTTCTACATTGTAGAATAATAGTGAAAATGTCGAAACTATAAAATAACAGATATCGAATTATGTAGTAACAAAAAAAATGTTAAACAAATCAAAATATATAAAGTAGCCACCCTTTACCTTGATGACAGCTTTGTACACTCTTGGCATTCTCTCAACCAGCTTCACCTGGAATGCTGATCCAACAGTCTTGAAGGAGTTCCCACATATGCTGAGCACTTGTTGGCTGCTTTTCCTCCAATATGTGGTCCAACTCATCCCAAACCAACTCAATAAGGTTGAGGTCAGGTGATTCTGGAGGCTAGGTCATCTGATGCAGCACTCCATCACTCTCCTTCTTGGTCAAATAGCTCTTACACAGCCTGGAGGTGTGTTGGGTCATTGTCCAGTTGAAAAAAAATGATAGTCCCACTAAACACAAACCAGATGGGATAGTGTATCACTGCATAAAGTTGTTTTAGCAATGCTGGTTAAGTGTGTCATGAATTCTGAATAAATCCCAGACAGTGTCACCAGCAGAGCACCCCCACACCACCAAACCTACTCCTCCATGCTTCACGTTGGGATCCACACATGCTGAGATCATCCATTCACCTACTCTGCGTCTCACAAAGACACGGCAGTTGGAACCAAAAATCTCAAATCTGGACTCATCAGACCAAAGGACAAATTTCCACTGGTCTAATGTCCATTGCTTGTGTTTCTATTGAATATATTTAGATTTGTTTAACTTTGTTTAGTTACTGCATGATTCCATATGTTTTATTTAAAAGTTGATGTCTTCACTAATATTTTACAATGTAGAAAATAGTAAAAATAAAGAAAAACCCTGGAATGTGTCCAAACTTTTGACTGGTACTGTACATGAATAGGAATACATGTTTATAAGCATGCAAAACATGTATAGGCCTACCTACTGTATAAAATGTTAGAAAAGCCATTGTCCAAAATACAAATTTATTAGATGGCATAGCCTAGTTTTGGCAGCCACTTATCATGAGTCAGGTAAGACTCAGATGCAGATAACATCAAAGTAACAACAGTTTAGTAATCCAACCTGGGCAGGCAAAAGACAGGTCAAGGGCAGGCAGGGGTCAGTCATCTAGATAGGTGGGGCAAAGGTAGAGGATGACAGGCAGACTCAGGGTAGGCAGAATGGTCAACACCGGGAAAACAAGAACAAGCAAGAGACAGGAGCAGAGGGAAAAACACTGGTATACTTGACAAAAAAATTAACCTGGCAACAGACAGAGAGCACAGGTATAAATACATAGGGGATAATGAGGTAGTTGGGCGACACCTGGAGCGGTGTGGAGACAATCACAAAGACAGGTGAGACAGATCAGGGTGTGACAGTACCCACCCACCCCTCTCTAGGGGCCCACTTGGCGTCCTACCTGGGCACATACCTGGTTGACTGGGATGTCGGTGTTGGAAATCTGTGATGAGGCCCTCCCAGTCATCCAGGTACTGGAACCCCCTGCCCCGAGGTCAAACCTTCAGGAGAGGCCTCACTGTGTAAGCCGGTTGGCCGTTGATGAGATGGGGGAGAGGGGTGGGCCTGGAAACAGGAGACAAAGGGCTGTGAGACATGGGTTTAACTCTGGACACATGAAAGGTAGGATGTATAAGAAGGGTTCGGGGCAACAGAAGACGAACAGCAGAGGGGCTAATGATTTTGGATCCAGGGTGGAAAGCCTTATCTTCTGCCCGAGACGATGGTCTGGTGGCGATCCGCTTGTCGTCAATTCCTGGAGGTGGTCTAGAGGAGGGCCAACCGGGCTGTCCTCCAGTTACAATGACAGAGGTGGACAAACATATGTGGTAGAAGGTATGCCGACCTCCTCTTCCTGCTCAGAGAAGAGCGGGGGCTGATACCCCAGGGAACACTCAAAAGGAGATAGGACCGTGGCAGTGCAGAGAAATGTGTTTGCAGGCGTATTCGACCCACACCAGCTTCTGGCTCCAGGTGGTGACCAGGCAGTGCAGAGTAGTCTCTAGGTCCTGTTTGGCTCGCTCCGACTGGCTGTTGGACTGGGGGTGGAACCCGGAGGACAGGCTGGCTGATGACCCAATGAGGGTGCAGAACGCCTTCCAGAATTGGGACAAGAACTGAGGGCCCCGGTCAGAGACCATGTCGACCTGTATGCCATGGATTAGGAAGACGTGCTGCATCAGGAGCTGGGCCGTATCTTTGGCAGAGGGTAGTTTGGGAAGAGGAATGAAGTGGTCGGCTTTGGATCCACCACTGTCAAGATGACGGTGTTGCCATCAGATGGGGGAAGACCCGTGACGAAGTCCAGGGAGATGTGAGGCCAGGGACGTTGAGGGACAGGCAGTGGTTGGAGAAGACCAGCCTGAGCTTGTCGAGGAGTCTTGTTTTGTGAACAAACCGTGCAAGTGGCGACGAATGCGGAGACGTCAGGGACAAAAAGCATTGTCGCACAAAAGCCAGGGTCCGACGGAAGCCAAGACCGCGGAGCGGACTGCATCAGGCACAAACATCTGGTTATCTGAACCCCCCCCCCTCCGGGGTTCGGCTGGGAACACTGCACCTCCTGGACCTGCTTCCCTATACCCCAGGCACGAGGTGGGAAGGATGGTCTCGGGCTCCGGGGTAATAGCATAAGGTTATAGCGGCGAGACAGTGCATCCGGCTTGACATTCTTGGATCCTGGCCGATATTGGCCACCAGAGAACTCCTACCTGTGAACCTGGTCTTTTATAGGACAAGAGGACACAAAATGACTAAGAGTCCCCAATACAGACAACTCTTCGTGTTGATTCTGTATTGCCATTCCGCTGGCGACAGCCCAGCTCTGCCTAGTTGCATAGGCTTGGGAAGCGGTGACTCAGCCGTCCTCGGCGACTCTCGGGGAAGGTCGGAAAGCCTCGGGTTCTCTAAGCAACGGGACCGTCTGGGACTTCTGGGATGACTCGGAGGCAAGGTGAAATCCCTGGACGTGTGAGCAAAATCAAATTTCCTCTCCCTCCGTCATTCCCATTGATTTGGATGGTCAAAGCGATGAGGGAATCGAGATCTCTAGGTAACTCATGAGCAGCAAGCTCGTCCTTGACCTCCTCCGAGACGCCGTGCAAGAACATATCGAACAGGGCTTCCTGGTTCCAAGCACTCTACGCTGCCAACGTACGGAAATCCACCGCATAGTCTGCCACACTGCGGGAGTCCTGCTGAAGCTGGATTAGATTCCAGGTTCATAGTCTGCCACACTGCGGGAGTCCTGCCGAAGCTGGATTAGATTCCAGGCAGCTTCTCTCCCGGGGGAACTGGGCATCAAAAACTTTCACCTCTCCCACAAACCCCTCCAAGCTAACGCATATGGCCGGCTGTTTTTCCCCATACAGCAGTAGCCCAGGTGAGAGCGCTCCCGGTCATGAGCATGATGAGGTAGGCTATCTTGGAGCAATCTGAGGAGAAGTAGGAGGGCTGAAGTTCGAAGATGAGGGCACACTGAGCTAGAAACGCCCGAAAGGTGTTCAGCTCTCCATTGAAGCATTCCGGGGGAGGTAAGCAGGGCTCCCAAGAAGGTGGCGTGACGATGAGCTGCTAACAACTGAGTTACTGAGGGGCTGTGGGTTTACCACCATGGGCTGCCTCCCAGTCAACCCCCATAATTGCTCCAGCAAAATGTCCAACGTCCGGTCATGGTATTCAGCCAACGTTTGGACCCCCACCATAAGGCCACGAAGCAATTCCTCGTGCCTACCGATGGTGGCTCCTTGGGAGGAGATGGCGTTGCACAGCTGGCCCTTGTCTGCTGGGTCAGTCATGACCAATTCATACCATCATGTTTCAGGTAAGACCCAGATGCAGACAACGTCGAAGTAACAACAGTTTATTAATCCAACCGGGGCAGGCAAAAGACAGGTCAAGGGCAGGCAGGGGTCAGTTATCCAGATAGGTGGGGGAAAAGGTAGAGGACAGCAGGCAGGCTCAGGGCAGGCCGAGGTCAGTAATCAAGATAAGTGGGGTTAAGGTACAGGATAGCAGGCAGAATGGTCAACACCGGTAAACCAAGAACAATCGAGAGACTGGAGCAGAGGGAAAACCGCTGGTAGGCTTGACAAAACAAAATGAACTGGCAACAGACAAACAGAGAACACAGGTATAAATACACAGGGGATAATGGGGAAGATGGGCGACACCTGGAGGGGGGTGGAGACAATCACAAAAACAGGTTTATTTCAAAAAGCATTTTTTATTTCACCTTCATTTAACCAGGTAGGCCAGTTGAGAACATATTCTCATTTACAACTGCAACCTGGCCAAGACAAAGCAAAACAGTGTGGCAAAAGCAACACAGAGTTACACATGGGATAAACAATCGTATAGTCAATAACACATTCGACAAATTTGTATACAGTGTGTAAATGAAGTAAGGAGGTAAGGCAATAAATAGGCCAATTGTGGCGAAGTAATTTCAATTTAGCCATTTACACTGGAGTGATATATGTGCAGATGAGGATGTACAGGTAGAAATACGGGTGTACAAATTAGCAGAAAAACAAATATGGGGATGAGGTAGGTAGTTGGATGGATAGGCTATTTACAGATGGGCTGTGTACAGCTGCAGCGATCGGTAAGTTGCTCTGACAGCTGAAGCTTAAAGTTATTGAGGGAGATATAAGTCTCCAACTTCAGTGATTTTTGCAATTCGTTCCAGTCATTGGCAGCGGAGAACTGGAAGGAAAGGCGGCCAAAAGAGGTGTTGGCTTTGGGGATGACCAGTGAAATATACCTGCTGGAGCCCGTGCTACGGGTGGGTGTTGCTATGGTGACCAGTGAGCTGAGATAAGACGGAGCTTTACCTAACATGGCCTTGTAGATGACCTGGAGCCAGTGGGTTTGGCAACGCATATGTAGCGAGGGCCAGCCAATGAGAGCATACAGGTCACAGTGGTGGGTAGTATATGGGGCTTTGGTGATAAAACGGATGGCACTGTGATAAACTGCATCCAATTTGCTGAGTAGAGTGTTTGAGGCTATTGACATCGCCTCACAAGCTCTTTTTTTCTATACATTTTGAGCCTGTAATTGAACCTACAAATGCTGATGCTCAAGATATTCAACCAGTCTTAAGAAGGCCAGTTTTATTGCTTCTTTAATCAGTACAACAGTTTTAAGCTGTGCTAACATAATTGCAAAAGGGTTTTCTAACGATCAATTGTCCTTTTTAAAATGATAAACTTGTATTAGCTAACACAACGTGGCATTGGAACACAGGAGTGATGGTTGCTGATAATGGGCCTCTGTACGCCTATGTAGATATTCCATTTAAAAAAAATCTGCTGTTTCCAGCTACAATAGTCATTTACAACATTAACAATGTCTACACTGTATTTCTGATCAATTTGATGTTATTTTAATGGACACATTTTTTTGCTTTTCTTTCATAAACAAGGACATTTCTAAGCTGTATATACTCAGCTTGAATAAACCCTCAGTAAACAGGCCTGCCCTGTCTGTCTGTCTGTCTGTCTGTCTGTCTGTCTGTCTGTCTGTCTGTCTGTCTGTCTGTCTGTCTGTCTGTCTGTCTGTCTGTCTGTCTGTCTGTCTGTCTGTCTGTCTGTCTGTCTGTCTGTCTGTCTGTCTGTCTGTCTGTCTGTCTGTCTGCCTGCCTGCCTGCCTGCCTGCCTGCCTGCCTGCCTGTCTGCCTGCCTGCCTGCCTGCCTGCCTGCCTGCCTGCCTGCCTGCCTGCCTGCCTGCCTGCCTGCTTGCTTGCTCTTTGGTCCGCCCACCCATCCGCCTGTTACTTACAGAATTCCATAGGCTACATTGATGGAGGTGCTGCCGGGTGGGTCATTCAGGTCAACAATTCAACCCTGCCTAAATGACCGTACTATGCTCTCCATTCTGTTCCTGAATTAACTCGCATAATGTGTTATTTGTTCGCCGTACACAACCTCAGATTAGATTTAATTCATTTTACGAGGAGTGAGTCGGAAACCGATTTTGTTTCCAGATAAGATGTTAAATGTATTCATGTGATGGGAGAGCCCTACTGCCAAGGGGATTGGTGGAACCCATGACCGGAGATCATGTGGTGTTGGAGAAAAAAGACTGTCTGGAGAGTCTCTTGCCGGCCAGACAGTTTTAAAACTCAGTGGCCATCACGACCACAGGACCTTCAACGACACCTAGCCTACTTCCCTGGCGGTGGAACATTGAGAATGATGAAAGACATTCTAGAGCCTTCCAGTGTTCCAGAATGCTGAGTCATTCCACTGCAGGAATATCTCCACAACAACAAGTCCCTGCACTGATAGGATGGGAGTAAGGAAAGGAGGAGAAGACATTCTAGAACCTTCCAGAGTTCCAGAATGCTGAGTCATTCCACTGCAGGAATATCTCCACAACAACAAGTCCCTGCACTGATAGGTTGGGAGTAAGGAGAGGAGGAGAAGACATTCTAGAGCCTTCCAGAGTTCCAGAATGCTGAGTCATTCCACTGCAGGAATATCTCCACAACAACAAGTCCCTGCACTGATAGGATGGGAGTAAGGAAATGAGACATTCACACTACCATGGTAGTGACAACTCTAGCCAGCTGATGTGACAACCTAGTATCCACCCAAACCCCACCCATTTACACATTATTTTAGACTGTTGATCACGCCCACAAATCTGATGATGACCTGACTGTGACCTGTTGCCACTTCTGAGCCACTTTTTCTCTATTCCAATCAATAACACCATGCAACACAATGCCATGCACTGTGGTCAGAGAGGATCCACGCAACCCACAACCATAGATTCAGTGTCATTTCCAACATCCTTTTGGACTCTTGATACCATATTCAAGCACCACTATTTAACATCTGGTGGTGAAAATAGTTTCAGAACAAGATACAGAAGAACAGTAACCTGGTAAACAAATAATATGATCCAGCTTTACTGAAACAGTTTGAAAATCTTTAGACGAGATGTAAGATGCCTTGTTAACCGTGCAACAGCCTGACTGTGTGACCTGTTGTCAAAACATTGGCCTACGTCAATCCAAACAGTGTGGTGAGTTGTTGTACAGATTTACTGGGTACATATATACCAGCCACACCCCAGTGGTTACCTGTTACATATATACCAGCCACACCCCAGTGGTTACCTGTTACATATATACCAGCCACACCCCAGTGGTTACCTGTTACATATATACCAGCCACACCCCAGTGGTTACCTGTTACATATATACCAGCCACACCCCAGTGGTTACCTGTTACATATATACCAGCCACACCCCAGTGGTTACCTGTTACATACATACCAGCCACGCCCCAGTGGTTACCTGTTACATACATACCAGCCACACCCCAGTGGTTACCTGTTACATATATACCAGCCACACCCCAGTGGTTACCTGTTACATATATACCAGCCACACCCCAGTGGTTACCTGTTACATATATACCAGCCACACCCCAGTGGTTACCTGTTACATATATACCAGCCACACCCCAGTGGTTACTGGGTACATATATACCAGCCACACCCCAGTGTTTACCTGTTACATATATACCAGCCACACCCCAGTGGTTACCTGTTACATATATACCAGCCACACCCCCGTGGTTACTGGGTACATATATACCAGCCACACCCCAGTGGTTACCTGTTACATATATACCAGCCACACCCCAGTGGTTACCTGTTACATATATACCAGCCACACCCCAGTGGTTACCTGTTACATATATACCAGCCATGCCCCAGTGGTTACTGGGTACATATATACCAGCCACACCCCAGTGGTTACCTGTTACATATATACCAGCCACACCCCAGTGGTTACCTGTTACATATATACCAGCCACACCCCAGTGGTTACCTGTTACATATATACCAGCCATGCCCCAGTGGTTACTGGGTACATATATACCAGCCACACCCCAGTGGTTACCTGTTACATATATACCAGCCACACCCCAGTGGTTACCTGTTACATATATACCAGCCACACCCCAGTGGTTACCTGTTACATATATACCAGCCATGCCCCAGTGGTTACTGGGTACATATATACAAGCCACACCCCAGTGTTTACCTGTTACACATATACCAGCCACACCCCAGTGGTTACTGGGTACATATATACCAGCCACGCCCCAGTGGTTACTGGGTACATGTACAGTACCTCTCTCACAGATTCAGTGCCAACCGTTCTGGCGAGGCCGGCAACTGAGGCAAGCAGCACTACGATCTGCTTAGTGAACCAAAACTCCACTATGTAGAGATTAGGCCTACATTTAGGATGTAGACAGAACTGTACAATGCACAGGCGACCCATCCCCCATGGCCCCAGCATGGACGCCCAGTCCACTATCATAATGTGCAGAACTGTACAATGCACAGGCGACCCATCCCCCATGGCCCCAGCATGGACGCCCAGTCCACTATCATAATGTGCAGAACTGTACAATGCACAGGCGACCCATCCCCCATGGCCCCAGCATGGACGCCCAGTCCACTATCATAATGTGCAGAACTGTACAATGCACAGGCGACCCATCCCCCATGGCCCCAGCATGGACGCCCAGTCCACTATCATAATGTGCAGAACTGTACAATGCACAGGCGACCCATCCCCCATGGCCCCAGCATGGACGCCCAGTCCACTATCATAATGTGGAGAACAAACAAAGCCTTATTCCTTGTTGGAGATGTGCCCAACGATATGGAGAAAACTGGGACTGGAGCCTTTCTAACAGTAACTGCTGGTTGTTCAGGGTCTGGCCGCTTGGTGGGCAACAGGGCTGCACTTCTGTATTCAGAGAGAAATGGCTGGTTGTTCAGGGTCTGGCCGCTTGGTGGGCAACAGGGCTGCACTTCTGTATTCAGAGAGAAATGGCTGGTTGTTCAGGGTCTGGCCGCTTGGTGGGCAACAGGGCTGGGTTTCCGTGTTCAGAGAAAAATGGCTGGTTGTTCAGGGTCTGGCCGATTGGTGGGCAACAAGGCTTGGGCTTCCGTGTTCAGAGAGAAATGGTTGGTTGTTCAGGGTCTGGCCGCTTGGTGGGCAACAGGGCTGGGTTTCCGTGTTCAGAAAGAAACCAGGATAATTCATTGACAGTAGAGAAAGGAAGGGCATCAACTTGTTCAACAGAGGACATACAGATCAATGTTATAAACCTTTAAATTAAGCTATGTCATGCATCTGTCTTGAACATACACTCCCATACGTATTTATTTGGTTAAGGGAAGCTAAAACGTTTTATTTGGCTCTATACTCCAGCATTTTGGATTTTAGATTAAAAAAAATGTATAATGATAATAATAATAATGAAGCAACAGTACAGAATATCTCTCTCGTTTATTTGAGGGTTTTGCCATTTTACCGTTTAGAAATAAATGCACTTTGTGAATCTAGTCCACCACAATTTAAAAGGTGTCATAAGTATTTGGACAAATTCACTTGTAGCGTGTTACATTTAGTCAAATGTTTCAATCGGATCGACCTATTTGGTTCCATATTCCCAGCATGCAATGGGTACATCAAGCTTGTGACTCTACAAACTTGTTGGATGCATTTTCTGTTTGTTTTGGTTGTGTTTCAGATTATTTTGAGCCCAATAGAAATTAATGGTAAATAATATTTTGTGTCATTTTGCGGTCACTTTTATTATAAATAAGAATATAGTATGTTTATGAACACTTCTATGTGTATACTACCATTATTATATAATTTAACCTTTATTTAACAAGGCAAGTCAGTTAAGAACAAATTCTTATTTTCAATGACGGCCTACCGGGGAACAGTGGGTTAACTGCGTTGTTCAGGGGCAGAACGACAGATTTCTTTTTACCTTGTTAGCTCAGGGGATTTGATTTTGCAACCTTACGGTTACTAGTCCAACGCTCTAACCACTAGGCTACCTGCCGCCTCTACACTCTAACCACTACCCTGCCGCCTCTACACTCTAACCACTAGGCTACCTGCCGCCTCTACACTCTAACCACTAGGCTACCTGCCGCCTCTACACTCTAACCACTACCCTGCCGCCTCTACACTCTAACCACTAGGCTACCTGCCGCCCCACAACGGATAATGATTACAGATAATCATGAATGAACGATTAGTGAGAACTTTACAGATGCACAAAGAATATGTCCCCAAAACGTGCAGACTTCTCACCATTACAAATAACAGGAGAGGTTAGCATTTTTGAGGGGTATGCCTCTGTAACCTTGTCACTCGTCATTATTCACGATTCATTCAGAATTATATGTAATATATATCTTATTATATATATATATTTTTTTACATTGATTGTTACATTGATTGTTTGCAGAAGGTGATGAAAATATACCGTATTTTCTTTAACAGTTAGGAGGAGATGATGCACGAGGGATAAACTATACACAGACATAGAATGATGGCTTAGAATGGTGACTTAGAATGGTGACTTAGAATGGTGGCTTAGAATGGTGACTTAGAAAGGTGACTTAGAATGGTGGCTTAGAAAGGTGACTTAGAATGGTGGCTTAGAATGGTGACTTAGAATGGTGGCTTAGAATGGTGGCTTAGAATGGTGACTTAGAAAGGTGACTTAGAATGGTGGCTTAGAAAGGTGACTTAGAATGGTGACTTAGAATGGTGGCTTAGAATGGTGACTTAGAATGGTGGCTTAGAATGGTGACTTAGAATGGTGACTTAGAATGGTGACTTAGAATGGTGACTTAGAAAGGTGACTTAGAATGGTGACTTAGAATGGTGACTTAGAATGGTGACTTAGAAAGGTGACTTAGAATGGTGACTTAGAATGGTGACTTAGAAAGGTGACTTAGAATGGTGGCTTAGAATGGTGGCTTAGAATGGTGACTTAGAATGGTGACTTAGAAAGGTGACTCTTAGAAAGGTGCCTCTTCAACCTCAGGAGGCTGAAGAAATTAGGCTTGTCACCAAAAGCACTCATAAACTTCTACAGATGCACAATCGAGAGCATCCTGGCGGGCTGTATCACCGCCTGGTACGGCAACTGCTCCGCCCACAACCCGTAAGGCTCTCCAGAGGGTAGTGAGGTCTGCACAATGCATCACCGGGGGCAAACTACCTGCCCTCCAGTACACCTACACCACCCGATGTCACAGGAAGGCCATAAAGATCATCAAGGACAACAACCACCCGAGCCACTGCCTGTTCACCCCGCTATCATCCAGAAGGCGAGGTCAGTACAGGTGCATCAAAGCTGGGACCGAGAGACTGAAAAACAGCTTCTATCTCAAGGCCATCAGACTGTTAAACAGCCACCACTAACATTGAGTGGCTGCTGCCAACACACAGACTCAACTCCAGCCGCTTTAATAATGGGAATTGATGGAAATTGATGGAAAATATATCACTAGCCACTTTAAACAATGCTACTTAATGTAATGTTTAGATACCCTACATTACTCATCTCATATGTATATGTATATACTGTACTCTATATAATCTACTGCATCTTTATGTAATACATGTATCACTAGCCACTTTAAACTACGCCACTTTGTTTACATACCCTACATTACTTATCTCATATGTATATATTGTAGTCGATACCATCTACTGCATCTATCTTTATGTACATATTCTTTATCCCTTACACTTGTGTGTATAAGGTAGTAGTTTTGGAATTGTTAGGTTAGATTACTCGTTGGTTATTACTGCATTGTCGGAACTAGAAGCACAAGCATTTCGCTACACTCGCATTAACAGCTGCTAACCATGTGTATGTGACAAATACATTTGATTTGATTTGATTTGATTTGATTTAGAATGGTGACTTTGAAAGGTGACTTAGAATGGTGACTTAGAAAGGTGGTCGGGGGTGGGCTGCGGCGAGGATGGAAGGCCAGCATTTTCCCGTGGGATGTTGAGTTGTGTACGTTATTTTCCCGGGGCTCCTTGATTGGTGAAGCATGTAGAGTTGATCCATAGTTCAGGGAATGGGAAATGGCGGCGAGTAGTGCGGACAAAATGGAGGAAATTGAGAAAAAGTTGGTAAAGCAAAAGCTGTGCTGGAAGAAGAGAGATCATGACACAGAAAGACACAGGAAGAAGAGAGATCATGACACAGAAAGACACAGGAAGAAGAGAGATCATGATAAAGACAGGAAGAAGAGAGATCATGATACAGAAAGACACAGGAAGAAGAGAGATCATGATAAAGACAGGAAGAAGAGAGATCATGATACAGAAAGACACAGGAAGAAGAGAGATCATGATACAGAAAGACACAGGAAGAAGAGAGATCATGACACAGAAAGACACAGGAAGAAGAGAGATCATGACACAGAAAGACACAGGAAGAAGAGAGATCATGATACAGAAAGCAGTGGCGCGTCTAGTAAAGAAAGCATAAAGAGGGCCAAGGTAGCAAGCAAGAGTAGTGATGTGTTGGAGTGGAAAGTGATGATAGTGTTTGATGAGACCTCAGGGACTCACTTTACACCCTATCAGACTAACTAATGCCATAGAGAAAGAGGTAGGTGAAATGAAATTAGCTCGGTTCATTGGAAACGGTAGATTGTTAATATTGTGTGGCAGCCAGGCTCAGCAAGAGAAGATTTTTAAAATGGAAAAGCTTAATGGGAAGAAGATGAAAAGCCATGTCCCTGGTGTTTATGCTAGATTGAGGGGAGTCATCACTGGTGTCCCAATATCTATGTCCACAGAATATATTAAAGAAAATGTGAAGCGAGGCAGAGTGATTGAGGCGGAAAAGGTTGATCAGTAGGAAAGAGAGTTGAAGAAGTGAAAGCTAATCAGTGCTGCTGAGGTTTGAGAAAGTCTTGTCTGGAAAAGTTCAGATCGGGGCTCCCCAAGTGGTGCAGCGTTCTAAGGCACTGCATCTTAGCGCAAGTGGTGTCACTACAGTCCCTGGTTCAAATCCGGGCTGTATCACACCCTCGGCCGTGATTGGGAGTCCCATAGGGAGCCGCACAATTGGCCCAGCGTCGTCTGGGGTTGGACAGACTGGCCAATAGAGAACTAGCTTGGGGTTGGCTGTCAGTGTAAATAAGAATTTGTTCTTGAAGGTTAAATCATTTAAAAAAAATGAAATCCTTAGTTTCAATTTTAGATCATTTTTTTTCATATGCAGTATGGTGTATCAACTAGCTGCTCAGTGGAAAGGAAAGAAAAGATGTGCCAAGTGTGGAGGAGAACATGATTATGGTGAATGTGGAAGCAATGTGAAGGTTAAGTGCTGTAATTGAGGGGGGAGAACACAGTGCAGCATTGGGTGGATGACAGGTACAGAGAGAGGCTAGAGAGGATCAGAGATAATGGATCAGTCATCATGTATCACTCAGAGGCCATAAAACAGATCGGTAGAACTACAGTGCAGACCGATGGAGTGGACATGGATGTATCTGTAGTAAGTAGAACTACAGTGCAGACCGATGGAGTGGACATGGATGTACCTGTAGTAAGTAGAACTACAGTGCAGACCGATGGAGTGGACATGGATGTACCTGTAGTAAGTGGACCTGCTGATGGAGCTGACATGGATGTACCTGTAGTAAGTGGACCTACTGATGGAGCTGACATGTAAGTGGACCTACTGTCAGACCGATGGAGCTGACATGGATGTACCTGTATTAAGTGGACCTACTGATGGAGCTGACATGTAAGTGGACCTACTGTCAGACCGATGGAGCTGACATGGATGTACCTGTAGTAAGTGGACCTACTGATGGAGCTGACATGTAAGTGGACCTACTGTCAGACCGATGGAGCTGACATGGATGTACCTGTAGTAAGTGGACCTACTGATGGAGCTGACATGTAAGTGGACCTACAGTGCAGACCGATGGAGCTGACATGGATGTACCTGTAGTAAGTGGACCTGCTGATGGAGCTGACATGGATGTACCTGTAGTAAGTGGACCTACTGTCAGACTGATGGAGCTGAGATGGATGTATCTGTAGTAAGTGGACCTGCTGATGGAGCTGAGATGGATGTATCTGTAGTAAATGGACCTACTGATGGAGCTGAGATGGATGTATCTGTAGTAAATGGACCTACTGATGGAGCTGAGATGGATGTATCTGTAGTAAATGGACCTACTGATGGAGCTGAGATGGATGTATCTGTAGTAAATGGATCTACTGATGGAGCTGAGATGGATGTATCTGTAGTAAGTGGACCTACTGATGGAGCTGACATGGATGTACCTGTAGTAAGTGGACCTACTGTCAGACTGATGGAGCTGAGATGGATGTATCTGTAGTAAGTGGACCTACTGTCAGACTGATGGAGCTGAGATGGATGTATCTGTAGTAAGTGGACCTACTGATGGAGCTGAGATGGATGTATCTGTAGTAAGTGGACCTACTGTCAGACTGATGGAGCTGAGATGGATGTACCTGTAGTAAGTGGACCTACTGATGGAGCTGACATGGATGTATCTGTAGTAAGTGGACCTACTGATGGAGCTGACATGGATGTACCTGTAGTAAGTGGACCTACTGTCAGACTGATGGAGCTGAGATGGATGTATCTGTAGTAAGTGGACCTACTGATGGAGCTGACATGGATGTATCTGTAGTAAGTGGACCTACTGATGGAGCTGAGATGGATGTAGCTGTAGTAAGTGGACCTACTGATGGAGCTGAGATGGATGTATCTGTAGTAAGTGGACCTACTGATGGAGCTGACATGGATGTATCTGTATTAAGTGGACCTACTGTCAGACTGATGGAGCTGAGATGGATGTATCTGTAGTAAGTGGACCTACTGTCAGACTGATGGAGCTGACATGGATGTACCTGTAGTAAGTGGACCTACTGATGGAGCTGAGATGGATGTATCTGTAGTAAGTGGACCTACTGATGGAGCTGACATGGATGTATCTGTAGTAAGTGGACCTACTGATGGAGCTGACATGGATGTACCTGTAGTAAGTGGACCTACTGTCAGACTGATGGAGCTGAGATGGATGTATCTGTAGTAAGTGGACCTACTGATGGAGCTGACATGGATGTACCTGTAGTAAGTGGACCTGCTGATGGAGCTGACATGGATGTACCTGTAGTAAGTGGACCTGCTGTCAGACTGATGGAGCTGAGATGGATGTATCTGTAGTAAGTGGACCTACTGATGGAGCTGACATGGATGTACCTGTAGTAAGTGGACCTACTGTCAGACTGATGGAGCTGACATGGATGTACCTGTAGTAAGTGGACCTACTGATGGAGCTGACATGGATGTATCTGTAGTAAGTGGACCTGCTGATGGAGCTGACATGGATGTACCTGTAGTAAGTGGACCTACTGATGGAGCTGACATGGATGTACCTGTAGTAAGTGGACCTGCAGTCAGACTGATGGAGCTGAGATGGATGTAGCTGTAGTAAGTGGACCTACTGATGGAGCTGACATGGATGTATCTGTAGTAAGTGGACCTGCTGATGGAGCTGACATGGATGTATCTGTAGTAAGTGGACCTGCTGATGGAGCTGACATGGATGTATCTGTAGTAAGTGGACCTACTGATGGAGCTGACATGGATGTATCTGTAGTAAGTGGACCTACTGATGGAGCTGAGATGGATGTATCTGTAGTAAGTGGACCTACTGATGGAGCTGAGATGGATGTACCTGTAGTAAGTGGACCTGCTGTCAGACTGATGGAGCTGACATGGATGTACCTGTAGTAAGTGGACCTACTGTCAGACTGATGGAGCTGAGATGGATGTATCTGTAGTAAGTGGACCTACTGATGGAGCTGACATGGATGTACCTGTAGTAAGTGGACCTGCTGATGGAGCTGACATGGATGTACCTGTAGTAAGTGGACCTGCTGTCAGACTGATGGAGCTGACATGGATGTACCTGTAGTAAGTGGACCTGCTGATGGAGCTGACATGGATGTACCTGTAGTAAGTGGATCTGCTGTCAGACTGATGGAGCTGACATGGATGTATCTGTAGTAAGTGGATCTACTGTCAGACTGATGCTTCTGATGGTGCTGTCATGGTTTCTAGGACTGTTCAGAAATCTTCTTCATGAATGTGTGGTGTCAAAGGACACTTTTGATAGTGAATAAAGTTGACTTCATAGCTTTTATTAGTAAGGCTATTCATACGACTTGGGTACAATATGGCACTAATTTAACTAAAATGAAAAACAAAAAGGCAATTAAAACTTGTATTATTAATGAATGTGATTTGTTTGTTTAGAATTCCTGGCAATATAAATAGTTTGTATGTATGCTTGTTTGCATGTGACTATTCCTCTTTTGTTTGTTGATATTTGTTAATACAAAATAACAAAAATACGGACTTGGGCTGTGGAAAGCAGAATTGCCAGGTTGAAGGTTATTGTGGAGATGGCAAAACATATTTTTTTTTTGGGGGGGGGGCTAACAGATGTTATTGTTGAAATGGTTGTTGACATGCTGGGTGGAGTGTTTCAGCATGATTTAGATACAGTTTACTGGGGTTGGGGAGAGGGGTGTGGCAAAAGTCAGGGATTTATTTGGTTTAGAATTGTATTTTCATGGTAATACAGGATCGGGTCGATCGCGATTGATCGAACCTTCCACACAGTAGGTGGCGGTATGCACTTAAAACGATTGTTTGCGGACCGCCATGATATCATAAAAAGAAGACGAAGTTGAAGACGGAAAGGCGGACTATCTATTCACAACGTGTCACTTTAAGAACGTCGGTGATCACGTGTGCAGCGCTTTTCACACACACCACAAAAGTTTGACATAAATTTCGAAAGTTATTTTGTAATTGTCTAAGTGTGTAATATTGTCCGAGAAATAAACTTGGATAGTGGTACGATGGACGGGATAACCCAGGTAACAACAGCGTGTCAAATACGTTTTTATGTGTTTTCTAAATATAATTTTCAACCTACTTCTATTCCGCAAACATATTGCGTGGTAATCAATGCATGTGGTGGTTGAATGCGGAAGCTCTAACGAACACCTTGTTAATAAAAACGTTGTTTACCTCTTCGCCCCTGAATATCAAAAGAACATTCTGACTTCAGGATTTGCTCTCGACCTGGGGCCCTTGAAAGAGCCCTTGGCATTTATTAGAGTGCTCGAATGGGTAAGTGAGTTTTTTGTTTGTTCTTATTTACACATTAGGATATTATGTAGGTAACCAAGTAGAGCTCAACCCGGAGATGTACTCTGACGGAGTTGAGCGGCGAGACGTGTGGACGGACTGGCGCTTTTACGTCACATAATATGAAGTTTTTATTTCAAAAAACAAATACGGCTTTCGGTCTAACCAAAGAATAGCCTCGATTAGGCTCAACGCTGTTGATGTGAAGTAACGTTACATCGATGAGTCGCATTTCTCTTAGTTATTATGTGGCCTAGGATGGGGAGGAATTCAATGTATCAAATGTTTTTATTTAGCTAAATCATTTAGGCCTATGCAACCAGTGACTTTTTAAACCATGTTGCTGCTGGTGTTGTGCGGGAAAATCACCCACCCCTTCGCGTTCTTCATTGCTGCGACTTGTTTGTTTCTGCTCTTCACTCTGTTAGTCAGTTTAACCTACATTTCACTGGTCTTAGTATAGCAGAATGGGTTTCTAATTGATTGAAACTACCTTGTCACTGTACAGAACATGCCCATAGTGGTGGTATGGTAAGAGTTCACCTATTCATCATGTAAGTACAATGTAAATCATTTATGCGTACTGAACCTATATTGTAAGAACTTCGTTGTTAGTCAACTGAACATTAAACATTGTTGCAATTATGAGATTGTTACAATGTATTTTTCGACGCATGTTATGACTGCCTGCCTGAGTTGTGACAGGGAATACATTGTGCAGTTACAGAAGACTATAGACCATAGCTCTTTAGATTCTCGTTTTCATCTGACTGGTCATGTTGATAAAATACTACCAGTTAGAGGTCGACCGATTTATGATTGTTCAACACCGATACCGATTATTGGATGATCATAAAAAGCCGATACCGATTTAATTGGATGATTTTTATTTATTTATTTGTAATAATGACAATTACAGCAATACTGAATGAACACTTATTTTAACTTACTATAATACATAAATCAAATCTATTTAGTCTCAAATAAATAATGAAACATGTTCAATTTGGTTTAAATAATGCAAAAACAAGTGTTGGAGAAGAAAGTAAAAGTGCAATATGTGCCAGGTAATAAATTTTAGATTGTAGTTATAGGAATTATCTGACTATTTCTCTCTCTACCATTTGTATTTCATTAACCTTTGACTATTGGATGTTCTTATAGGCACTTTAGTATTGCCAGTGTAACAGTATAGCTTCCGTCCCTCTCCTCGCTCGAACCAGGAACACATCGACAACAGCCACCCTTGAGGCAGCGTTACCCATGCAGAGCAAGACTCCAAGTCTCAGAGCGAGTAACTTTTGAAACGCTATTATTAATTTTTTGCCTTGTCAGCTCGGGGATTGGATCTGAGTCCAACGCTCTAACCACTAGGTTACCTGCCGCCCCTTGTATCCTGTAGTGTATGTATAACAGGCACGTTTGTTACAGCTATTAAAACCACCTCTAGAGCAAGGCTGTTTATAGTAGGCTAGTGGCCAGTCCTCAGTCATTTTGTCAGGTAGAACCATACAGAACTAATTTGGGGGCATTGCCAGTAGCCTATAAAACTCAAATGAAAAACAAATAATCCCAAAAAATGGAGAAGAAATTTACAAATCTGTTTGAAAAAACAAAATATACTGAAACTGTTTGACTCCAAAACGAACTAAAATAACTTTTAAACTGAACATAAAACCAAATGATTTTTTTTGGGTGCGGGCAAAAATAAATGTTTAAATAAACATGAATCTAACCACCATATTTAACCCTTGTATCAAACCCAGACCAACACTACAGTTCTACAAACCACAGTTGATTTCTCTAAGGCTTGTTTTTTTCATACTATATTCAAGTGATAAAAATCACTTCCTGTGAGGAAGAATGTCACTCTGGTATTGTATGTGTGTGACTCATCCACGATGACTCATGATCCAGTCTTGCTCCACATTCTGTCAGTAGTTCTATCTGATCCGTTACCTGACCTATGCACTCCTGTCACAACGCCTTCAGACTGCTTTAAAGCTGTAAAACAAACTGGTGTTATAGCGAGGTGACATAGTCACATGTTCAGTCCAAAAAACCAACAGAACGTAATTTCATAAAGTTATTTCCAGTTTATGTCCCGTCGTGTGTCAACTGCTTCTTTCATTTTGATTGTGTCCTGTCCTTATTTGAGCTTTCGTCTATCTTGCAGGTCTTCTCCATATTTGCCTTCGCTACAGCGTCGGGTTATGCCGGCTCTACGAGCATCAACGTGCTGTGCCAGGGAAGCAGAAGCCAAGAAATCACTGCTGACTTTAACTACCCATTCAGGTAAGCACAACATGAAAACAAAAGCATGCATTTATGTATGACTATGACTGACCTGAGAAGTGTGTGTGTGTTTTTGTCCTTTGTGAACACAACCTTATCTCACTCTACTCCTACAGACTCATGGCTCACCCATACACTGTCCCCTCCTGTAACAACGACTCCAGCACTATCCAGACCTATCTGACCGGCGACTACTCCTCCTCAGCCGAGTTCTTCGTCTGTATCGGGGTGTTTGCCTTCCTCTACAGCACCGCCAGCCTGGTGATCTACCTGGGCTACCAGCACGTCTACAGGCAGACCAGCCGCGGCCCCATTGTGGTGAGTTAACTGGGCTACCAGCACGTCTACAGGCAGACCAGCCGCGGCCCCATTGTGGTGAGTTAACTGGGCTACCAGCACGTCTACAGGCAGACCAGCCGCGGCCCCATTGTGGTGAGTTAACTGGGCTACCAGCACGTCTACAGGCAGACCAGCCGCGGCCCCATTGTGGTGAGTTAACTGGGCTACCAGCACGTCTACAGGCAGACCAGCCGCGGCCCCATTCTGGTGAGTTAACTGGGCTACCAGCACGTCTACAGGCAGACCAGCCGCGGCCCCATTGTGGTGAGTTAACTGGGCTACCAGCACGTCTACAGGCAGACCAGCCGCGGCCCCATTGTGGTGAGTTAACTGGGCTACCAGCACGTCTACAGGCAGACCAGCCGCGGCCCCATTGTGGTGAGTTAACTGGGCTACCAGCACGTCTACAGGCAGACCAGCCGCGGCCCCATTGTGGTGAGTTAACTAGGAAATGTTCTGTTCATGCTCTTTTTTTTCTTCTTCTTTTTTTTTGTAGTGGTGACTTGAAGGTGGTAGGTGTTGAGCCCGTCTATAGAACGACCTTGAACACTAAAGAGCTTGAGAGATTTTGTTGTGTGTAGCTAAAGACATTTGAAATCTGTGTGAGACTTTGGGAACAAGCAAACATTCTGTAAACCTGGCCCCATTGAGGTGAATAAACTGGAATGGTGAACTTTATGCTCTCTGTGGTATAGGTGAGATGGTGTTTATGCTCTCTGTGGTAGTGGTGAGATGGGGTTTATGCTCTCTGTGGTGAGTTTTTATGCTCTCTGTGGTAGTGGTGAGATGGTGTTGAGTGTTTATGCTCTCTGTGGTAGTGGTGTTTATGCTCTCTGTGGTAGTGGTGTTTATGCTCTCTGTGGTAGTGGTGAGATGGTGTTGATGAGTGTTTATGCTCTCTGTGGTAGTGGTGTTTATTCTCTCTGTGGTGATGGTGAGATGGTGTTTATGCTCTCTGTGGTAGTGGTGAGATGGTGTTTATGCTCTCTGTGGTAGTGGTGTTTATGCTCTCTGTGGTAGTGGTGTTTATGCTCTCTGTGGTAGTGGTGTTTATGCTCTCTGTGGTAGTGGTGTTTATGCTCTCTGTGGTAGTGGTGTTTATGCTCTCTGTGGTAGTGGTGTTTATGCTCTCTGTGGTAGTGGTGTTTATGCTCTCTGTGGTAGAGGTGAGATGGTGTTGTGCAAAATCCTCCTAGAACTATTTTCACTCAACTGTTTTTGTTAAGAGTGTCATGAAACACACTAAACGACTCGAGTGTAATTAAAGACACCAGATATCGGCACTTTTTTATCAAACATTCTGCAAACAATCTGGATCACACATTGATTCTTATACAATTTAAAAACTCAAGCTCATGGTTATACCCTTGTTTTACTACAAGGAAGTGTAACACCACACCTCGACTAACACCACCTCCGTGGATTCTAAAACGAGGTCCGAGAAAGCGCACTTAATGGGTGTGTCAAGGAAGACGTGGAACTGAGGAAGGTGAGGGGTCCTCTTGAACTGAGGAAGGTGAGGGGTCCTCTTGAACTGAGGAAGGTGAGGGGTCCTCTTGAACTGGTGAGGGGTCCTCTTGAACTGGTGAGGGGTCCTCTTGAACTGGGGAGGGGTCCTCTTGAACTGGGGAGGGTGAGGGGTCCTCTTGAACTGGGGAGGGGTCCTCTTGAACTGGGGAGGGGTCCTCTTGAACTGGGGAGGGTGAGGGGTCCTCTTGAACTGGGGAGGGTGAGGGGTCCTCTTGAACTGGGGAGGGTGAGGGGTCCTCTTGAACTGGGGAGGGTGAGGGGTCCTCTTGAACTGGGGAGGGTGAGGGGTCCTCTTGAACTGGGGAGGGTGAGGGTCCTCTTGAACTGGGGAGGGTGAGGGGTCCTCTTGAACTGGGGAGGGTGAGGGGTCCTCTTGAACTGGGGAGGGTGAGGGGTCCTCTTGAACTGGGGAGGGTGAGGGGTCCTCTTGAACTGGGGAGGGTGAGGGGCCTCTTGAACTGGGGAGGGTGAGGGGCCTCTTGAACTGGGGAGGGTGAGGGGTCCTCTTGAACTGGGGAGGGTGAGGGCTCCTCTTGAACTGGGGAGGGTGAGGGCTCCTCTTCCTCTTGAACTGGGGAGGGTGAGGGCTCCTCTTGAACTGGGGAGGGTGAGGGCTCCTCTTGAACTGGGGAGGGTGAGGGCTCCTCTTGAACTGGGGAGGGTGAGGGCTCCTCTTGAACTGGGGAGGGTGAGGGCTCCTCTTGAACTGGGGAGGGTGAGGGCTCCTCTTGAACTGGGGAGGGTGAGGGCTCCTCTTGAACTGGGGAGGGTGAACTGGAAATCATAAGCTTTATAACACATTTTTGTGGAATGCAGTACTAATCTGGTACAGAGTGAGGTTATTATGGTCTGTTTACGTACACTGCCTTCAAAAAGTAGTCGCACCTCTTTTACATTTTGCACATTTTGTTATAGTATGATTTGAAAATTGTTTAAATTGTGATTTTTTTAAAATTATTTTTTAAAATATATATATATTTTTTATCAATGTCCTACACACAATGCCCCATAATGTCAAAGTGGAATTATGTTTTTCAAAATGTTTACAAATGAATAGAAACGTATTTAAATCTGAAATGTTTTAAGTGAATAAGTATTCAACCCCTTTTGTTAAGGGCAAGCCTAAATAAGTTCAGGAGTAAAAATGTGCTTAACAAGTCACATGCAGTGCATTTGACAGAGTATTCAGACCTCTTACTTTATCTTCATTTTGTTCAGTTTTATTCTAAAATCGATTAATAACTTGTTTTTCCCCTCATCAATCATAATGACAAATCAAAACTTTTTTTAGACATTTCAGCAAATGTATTAAAAAATGTAAAATTTACATAAATATTCAGAGCCTTTACTCAGTACATTGTTGAAGCACCTTTTGGCACCGATTTACAGCCTCAAGTCTTCTTGGGTAATGACTCTACAAGCTGTCCACCACTGTATTTGGGGAGTTTCTCCCGTTCTTCTCTGCAGATTCTCTCAAGCTCTGTCAGGTTGTAAGGGGAGCGTTGCAGCACAGCTATTTTCAGGTATCTCCAGAGATGTTTTGTTCACGGTCAAGTCCGGGCTCCGGCAGGGCCACTCAAGGATATGCAATGGTAGTACGGATTTCGAATTGATTTGAAACACTGACACATTGTGCAGTTAAAGAAGAGACTGTAGCCCATTTTACTCTTTAGAATCTCGTTTTCATCTTCCTACAAATGTTGATAAAATACTACCAGTATATTTCTAACAGACGGCTGTAATACTCAACACAATATAATACTATCAGCCATTTTCATTGCAGCAAATCTGTCAGTATCAAGTAATTCACACCTGTCTATAGGTGGTGTTTCTTGAGATTGAGTGTTTTAGACATTTTTATTTTACATTTATTTAACCAGGCAAGTCAGTTAAGAACAAAGTCATATTTTCAGTGACTTCCTAGGAACAGTGGGTTAACTGCCTTGTTCAGGGGCAACAGATGATTTATTTTGACCTTGTCAGCTCGGGAATTGGATCTGAGTCCAATGCTCTAACCACTAGGCTACCTGCCGGTGACTAGTCCAACGCTCTAACCACTAGGCTACCTGCCGGTTACTAGTCCAACGCTCTAACCACTAGGCTACCTGCTGGTTACTAGTCCAACGCTCTAACCACTAGGCTACCTGCCGGTGACTAGTCCAATGCTCTAACCACTAGGCTACCTGCCGGTTACTAGTCCAATGCTCTAACCACTAGGCTACCTGCTGGTTACTAGTCCAATGCTCTAACCACTAGGCTACCTGCTGGTTACTAGTCCAACGCTCTAACCACTAGGTTACCTGCCGCCCCTTGTATCCTGTAGTGTATGTATAACAGGCCTGTTTGTTACAGCTATTAAAACCACCTCTAGAGCAAGGCTTGTTTATAGTAGGCTAGTGGCCAGCCCTCACTCATTTTGTCAGGCAGAACCATACAGAACAGATTTGGGGGCATTGCCAGTAGCCTATAAAATGAATCATGAAAAAACAATTTAGTAAACTGAAATAAAATAATTACTTATGTAAATGACATTTGTTTCCATTTTTTTTTTCTTCACATTTCTACAACATGTTTTCACTTTGTCATTCTGGGGTATTGTGTGATCTATTGAATTCAGGTTGTAACACAACAACATTTGGAATAAATCAAGGGGTCTGACGGTACCGTTTAGTTGGGTTTCTTTTTTAAAGTTCCAACTTTCATCCTGAACCTGAATGTATTGTACAGCTTGTATTTACCGGTCCTTCTGTAGCTCAGTTGGTAGAGCATGGCGCTTGTAACGCCAGGGTAGTGGGTTCGATTCCCGGGACCACCCATACGTAGAATGTATGCACACATGACTGTAAGTCGCTTTGGATAAAAGTGTCTGCTAAATGGCATATTATTATATAATATATTATTATTTTTATTATTATTATTATATATTATCCTTCCAACAGGACCTGCTGGTGACTGCAGCCTTCACCTTCCTGTGGCTCGTGTCCTCCTCTGCCTGGGGTAAAGGCCTGACTGACGTGAAGTGGGCTACCAGCCCCTCTAACCTGGTAGGCTTCATCTCCACCTGCAAGGACGTCAGAAACAAGTGCACACCAGGAGCAGTGCCTCACATGGGGCGACTCAACTCCTCTGTGGTAGGTTGGTTATAATCTGCACCTTCAATTCAAGGAAACTGCTTTAGAAAATAAATACAAATAAATAAATAAATCCTCAATGGATTGAATTGAACCCTGCTTCACTTGAAGTCCTCTTTCGTAGTGCCCTCTTTAAATCTCACAATGGGAAAGGTTCATAATGAGGCATAGTAGCAACATCTTCAATGGGGGACAAAATGTAACTCTTCCTGACTAAGAAACATGCTTTTGTTGCCCCTCCCTGATGGCAGATCTTTGGATTCCTCAATCTGATATTATGGGGTGGGAACTGCTGGTTCATCTTCAAGGAAACGTCTTTCCACAAGTCAGCCAACCCCCCTGCGGACGTAGAAGAGGGTTCAGAGGTCAGGCCCATGCCGTCCTAACTGGGCAGTTCTCTGCTGTCAACGGCCGTGTTCCAGACTGCCTGCACAATGCAGCCACACTCCATAAATTAACCAATCTTTTGGGGCGAATCTTAACCTCCACTCAAATTCTCACATAGTCATGCATCGATGCCACTAGGAGACAATGTGACATTGTGGAAGTTAAGATTTTCCTCTGTGTGATTTCTGACTTGTTGAACACTTATCCAGGTGCTTTGAGATGTGTGACTGATTTGCAGATGACCTGGAACAGGGCTGAGGTTCCCTCCAACCAAGTAGTTCCTGTACTTTTTTTTTTCCCCAAATGATTTGTAAATTGGTTCGAATGCTGCTTAGAAATGTCTTCCGTAAACTGGACCACAGTTTCGTTCATGCATTGCCACATTTATTAATCAAAAAGCTTTCGAAGTTGTGCATTTTAGGTTCTTTAAATAGGTACAAAACAGAATCCAGGAAATATGGAAGGAGACATTTTGGGGGGGGGGGGGTTCAGTCATAACTTGTTTTGTTTCATGCAGTTAACTCTTCACTTAACGGTATAACTAACCCAATGCAACAATCAAATTTATTATAAAGTCTCTGTGATTATTTCTTTTTTGTTACTTTGTGGATAGTTGTAGTGTTTTGTTGAATGTTTATTTTAAAAAAGGGCTTATTGCAACGGGGGCGTGTTGCCACACGCCCCCGCCCTACGCCCCGTTGCCACACGCCCCGTTGCCACACGCCCCCGTTGCCACACGCCCCCGTTGCCACACGCCCCCGTTGCCACACGCCCCCGTTGCCACACGCCCCGTTGCCACACGCCCCGTTGCCACACGCCCCGTTGCCACACGCCCCCGTTGCCACACGCCCCCGTTGCCACGGGGCGGGGTTGCCACACGCCCCGTTGCCACGGGGCGGGGTTGCACGGGGCGGGGTTGCAACGGGGGCGGGGTTGCAACGGGGCGGGGTTGCACGGGGGCGGGGTTGCAACGGGGCGGGGTTGCACGGGGCGGGGTTGCAACGGGGGCGGGGTTGCAACGGGGCGGGGTTGCAACGGGGCGGGGTTGCACGGGGCGGGGTTGCCACGGGGCGGGGTTGCCACGGGGCGGGGTTGCCACGGGGCGGGGTTGCCACGGGGCGGGGTTGCCACGGGGCGGGGTTGCCACGGGGCGGGGTTGCCACGGGGGCGGGGTTGCCACGGGGGCGGGGTTGCCACGGGGGCGGGGTTGCCACGGGGGCGTTGCTCGTTATTTGGCACTTAAAAGAAACGAAGCAGAAATAGTTACGGACATCTGGGTGACGCCATGATCAATTCTACAGTACTTTCATGTCATGTTTTGAAATGTGCCTTTTTTTCTTTCTTTGTGCCAGAAGATTTGTAAAAATGTAATGTGTTTTTAAATTAACAAGTTGGGTTTTCTTTTTGTATGGAGAAAAGAAAAAGCCAGCAATGTCCTGTTTTCACTTTGTCGTACCTTTTTGGTCACAAACATTTTTCAACTCTTGTTGTTCAAATACATTTTTAAATGACGTACTGATATGTTCTGTATTACCTTGGGTTTCTTCTACCTCCAGTTTTGTGAAGGCAGAACCTTTTTACTCTTAAAAAAAAAAAAAAGAAGTTATCTTTCAAATGGTAGGTCTCGTTCAGTATTGTTTATAGATACATTTCACTTTAAGGTGTCATTATTGTGACACAACATTAAACAAAGCTGTAAATTAAAGGGAAATGGCTGGTAAATGTGTCCTGTCTCTTCTATAATTTACATTTGTCTTCATGTCTGCACTGAGTTTACTACCAGGAATGTGCACCTTGAACAATACAGTGTACAAAACAGTAAGCCCTCCACAGCCCCAGGACATTAAACCCTCCACAGCCCCAGGACATTAAACCCTCCACAGCCCCAGGACATTAAACCCTCCACAGCCCCAGGACATTAAACCCTCCACAGCCCCAGGACATTAAACCCTCCACAGCCCCAGGACAGTAAACCCTCCACAGCCCCATTGACAGTAAGCCCTCCACAGCCCTGCTTCAGATACACCCCCCTCAGCCCCAGGGATAGTAAACCCTCCACAGCCCCAGGGACAGTAAACCCTCCACAGCCCCAGGGACAGTAAACCCTCCACAGCCCCATTGACAGTAAACCCTCCACAGCCCCAGGGACAGTAAACCCTCCACAGCCCCAGGGACAGTAAACCCTCCACAGCCCCAGGGACAGTAAACCCTCCACAGCCCCAGGGACAGTAAACCCTCCACAGCCCCAGGGACAGTAAACCCTCCACAGCCCCAGGGACAGTAAACCCTCCACAGCCCCAGGGACAGTAAACCCTCCACAGCCCCAGGGACAGTAAGCCCTCCACAGCCCCAGGGACAGTAAACCCTCCACAGCCCCAGGGACAGTAAGCCCTCCACAGCCCTGCTTCAGATACACCCCCTCAGCCCCAGGACATGCTTTTACCTTTTATTTAACTAGGCAAGTAAGTTACAAACAAATTCTTATTTACAATTGGGCCCCTTAGTTTCAGTGAAGGGGAATCTTAAATCTACAACTGCATTCTAGACGATTCTGTGCTTTGTTGCAACAGTTTGGGGAAGGCCCTTTCCTGTTTCACCATGACAATGCTCCTTTGCACGAAGCGAGGTCCACACAGAAATGTTTTGTCGAGATAAGGGTGGAACTTGACTGGCCTGCACAGAGCCCTGACCTCAACCCCATCGAACACTTTTGGGATGAATTGGAAACACCGACTGCGAGGCAAACCGTATCACCAACATCAGTGGCCGACCTCACTAATGCGCTTGTGGCAGAATGAAGCAAGTCCCTGCAGCGATGTTCCAACATCTAGTGGAAAGCCTTCCCAGAAGAGTGGAGGCTGTTATAGCAGCGATGTTCCAACATCTAGTGGAAAGCCTTCCCAGAAGAGTGGAGGCTGTTATAGCAGCGATGTTCCAACATCTAGTGGAAAGCCTTCCCAGAAGAGTGGAGGCTGTTATAGCAGCGATGTTCCAACATCTAGTGGAAAGCTTTCCCAGAACATTTGAGGCTGTTATAGCAGCAATGGTGGGACCAACTCCATATTAATGCCCATGATTTTTCGAGTGAGATGTTCGACTAGCAGGTGTCCACATACTTTTGCCATGTAGTCAAGATGAGACTTACCTTATGCTGCTGTAATAAAATGGTAATTTATGGAAAACGATATAAAAAAAAATACTTGAACAGCTTTTATATTGAAATTACAGGCAACATGTAGAAATAAATTATGAAATAGTTTTAACTTAGCTGTTTGGAGCGCCATCTAGTGTAGCAAAAGCATAAACTTCAGGTTGCTCACTTTGGACTGCAGTAACATCATGACAACACCAGATGGAAGTAAAACCATTAGCTTTATACGGAGTAACTGGTCTTTTTGTTGTTGTTGAATTTAATTAATTGTAATTTTACTGGGCTTCATCTAGATATTCTCATTCAATTAATTGTTATACTTAATTAAAAATTAAATGAATCAAATGTGTTCTACACAATACGTTCTGTAATGTTCTGCCTTCCTGATCAGACCGCCAATTGGCTTAATGGCTGGATGGATCGTAATGTCCTTCACGAGACAGAGGAGAGTTTAGTTCGTATATCGCTATCTAAAGATATCCATCTGCTATACTTGGTCATATTCATTAATGCACACTGTAGCAAAACATTATGCAACGGAAAACAAAAACTCCCCGTTTCAGAACATTTTATTCCATTTGGTTCCTAGTGATAACATCTAATGTCCCAGCATGCACCTCACCAGACACAGGTCATCAAACTCATATTGGTGTTCCAAAAGCAAAATAGGCCTGAAGTGTGAGTTGCTAGCCCCTCAAATCTCAGTGGCCGGCTATTGTCATAACTAGTATTGATATTCAAATCAGTATAGCTGCAAGGAGTTTGAAAAGAGCAGAAGCTTAAAATAGATCTCGCTGAGGTAGAAGCCAGCCTGAAGCTCACAGCCTTCTTACTCACAGAGAAGAGAGAGAAGAAGGAAGAGAGGGATGAAGGAAGGAAGGGAGAGAGAGAGAGATAGGAAGGGAAAGAGGGAGAGAGAGAGATAGGAAGGGAGAGAGGAAGGGAAAGAGGGAGAGGAAGGGAGAGAGGAAGGGAGAGAGAGAGGAAGAAAGGGAGAGAGAGGAAGGAAGGAATGAAGGGAGAGAGAGAGACGAGGAAGGAAAATAGAGTGGAAGGAAGGGAAAGAGAGAGAGGAAGGGAGGGAGGGAGAGAGGAAGGGAGGGAGAGAGGAATGGAGGGAGGGAGAGAGGAATGGAGGGAGGGAGAGAGGAAGGGAGGGAGAGAGGAATGGAGGTAGGGAGAGAGAAATGGAGGGAGAGAGGAAGGAATGGAGGGAGGGAGAGAGGAATGGAGGGAGGGAGAGAGGAAGGAATGGAGGGAGGGAGAGAGGAAGGGAGGGAGAGAGGAAGGGAGGGAGAGAGGAATGGAGGGAGGGAGAGAGGAATGGAGGGAGGGAGAGAGGAATGGAGGGAGGGAGAGAGAAATGGAGGGAGAGAGGAAGGAATGGAGGGAGGGAGGGAGAGAGGAAGGAAGGGTGAGAGAGGAAGGAAGGAAGGGTGAGAGAGGAAGGAAGGAAGGGTGAGAGAGGAAGAGAGGAATGAAGGGAAGGAGAGAGGAAGAGAGGGAGAGAGGAATGGAGGGAGAGAGGAATGGAGGGAGAGAGGAAGGGAGGGAGAGAGGAAGGGAGGGAGAGAGAAATGGAGGGAGAGAGGAATGGAGGGAGAGAGGAATGGAGGGAGAGTGTCCGTTGAGAGAAGGTCTTCAGGCAGTCTTTTAACATTGAGGTAAATGTACTGTACGACAACATGATCTCTTGAGAGAAAACATTTCCAGAAAAAACAAAGACTTTTCTCTATCCTCCAGGATGCTTAAGATTCTGCCATTGAAAAAAGGCATTCCGTACTGCAACAAAGGGCAAAATATATGAACTATGCCAGATTACAGTCTGTGTAGATATTGCAATGGGGATTTATTTCAGTATATGAATCAGTTTCAAGATAACGTTTTTTAATATAATCCTAATTTCATTGTCTGAACATCATTGCCCCCCCCCCGTAGATCCATTTATTTTTAATAGCAGAGTGGGGCGCGGTCTTCCATTAGTGAAATTAAATCGTGAAAATATCTCTCCTGGACACCCCATAATGAGTGTTTCCTCCTTGTTATAGAAATTGACTGATTGGTGTCTCTTGGGATGTCTATCGGCCTCCGCTGGTTTAGAACTATCAGAGGTTTGTTGGCTCAATCGGACTCTGTTCTGACGAGAGTGATGAGCACTGGAGAGGTAAACACTGGACTGGCCCTTGTAACCAAAGGTTGAAGTTCACCGTCAATGTCTTTGAGCTAAATCTATGGGTACGCTTGATGAGCGTAGTGAGGTGCCCTTGACTAAGTTAGTCCCAGGGGCCCATGTGAGACCCTCATCGCACTGCGGCATGACACGACCTTAACAGACAGAGAGGGAGTCCTCCAACACAAGAACTATACTGGTCATGAGGAAGTACCTGGTCAGTAGGACGATGTGTAATGGAGGGAGTGGGACCAAACCAACAACAACTACCACAACAACAACTACCATCAAAACAACAACAACTACCACATCTACCACAACAACAACTACCACATCTACCACAACAACAACTACCACCAAAACAACAACTACCACATCTACCACAACAACAACAGCTATCAAAACAACAACAACAATAACAACTACCACATCTACCACAACAACAACTACCACCAAAACAACAACTACCACATCTACCACAACAACAACAGCTATCAAAACAACAACAACAATAACAACTACCACATCTACCACAACAACAACTACCACCAAAACAACAACTACCACATCTACCACAACAACAACAGCTATCAAAACAACAACAACAATAACAACTACCACATCTACCACAACAACAACTACCACCAAAACAACAACTACCAAAACAACAACAACAATAACAACAACAACAATAACAACTACCAAAACAACCAAAACAAAAACAACGACCACAACAACCAAAACAACAACAACTACAAAACAATAACTACCACAACAACAATAACTACCACAACAACAATAACTACCACAACAACAATAACTACCACAACAACAACAACTACAAAAACAACAGCAACCACCAAAACAAGAACAACAGCAACAATAACTACCAAAACAATAACAACTACCAAAACAACAACAACTACAAAAACAACAGCAACCACCAAAACAACAACCAGCAAAACAACAACTACCACAACAACCAAAACTACAACAACCAGCAAAACAACAACTACCAAAACAACAACTACCACAACAACCAAAACTACAACAACCAGCAAAACAACAACTACCAAAACAACAACTACCAAAACAACAACTACCACAACAACCAAAACTACAACAACCAGCAAAACAACAACTACCAAAACAACAACTACCACAACAACCAAAACTACAACAACCAGCAAAACAACAACTACCACAACAACCAAAACTACAACAACCAGCAAAACAACAACTACCACAACAACCAAAACTACAACAACCAGCAAAACAACAACTACCACAACAACCAAAACTACAACAACCAGCAAAACAACAACTACCAAAACAACAACTACCACAACAACCAAAACTACAACAACCAGCAAAACAACAACTACCACAACAACCAAAACTACAACAACCAGCAAAACAACAACTACCACAACAACCAAAACTACAACAACCAGCAAAACAACAACTACCACAACAACCAAAACTACAACAACCAGCAAAACAACAACTACCAAAACAACAACTACCACAACAACCAAAACTACAACAACCAGCAAAACAACAACTACCAAAACAACAACTACCACAACAACCAAAACTACAACAACCAGCAAAACAACAACTACCAAAACAACAACTACCACAACAACCAAAACTACAACAACCAGCAAAACAACAACTACCACAACAACCAAAACTACAACAACCAGCAAAACAACAACTACCAAAACAACAACTACCACAACAACCAAAACTACAACAACCAGCAAAACAACAACTACCACAACAACCAAAACTACAACAACCAGCAAAACAACAACTACCACAACAACCAAAACTACAACAACCAGCAAAACAACAACTACCAAAACAACAACTACCACAACAACCAAAACTACAACAACCAGCAAAACAACAACTACCAAAACAACCAGCAAAACAACATCTACCACAACAACCAAAACAACAACTACCACAACAACCAGCAAAACAATAACTACCACAACAACCAGCAAAACAACATCTACCACAACAACCAAAACAACAACTACCACAACAACCAAAACAACAACAACAATAACTACCAAAACAATAACAACCAAAACAACAACAACTAGCACAACAACAACTACAACAATAACAACCAAAACAACAACAACTACAACAACTAGCACAACAACAACAACCAAAATAACAACAACAACAACAATAACTACCAAAACAATAACAACAAAACAAAACAATAACAACCAAAACAACAACAACAATAACTACCAAAACAATAACAACTACCAAAACAACAACCAGCAAAACAACAACTACCAAAACAATAACAAATTCCAAAACAACAACCAGCAAAACAACAACTACCAAAACAACTACCAAAACAATAACTACCACAGCAACCACCAAAACAACAACTACCACAACAACCAAAAAAACAACTACCACAACAACCAAAACAACAACAACAATAAAAACCAACACAACAACAACTAGCACAACAACAACTACAACAATAACAACCAAAACAACAACAACAACAACAACAACCAAAACAACAACAACTAGCACAACAACAACTACAACAATAACAACCAAAACAACAACAACTACAACTAGCACAACAACAACAACCAAAACAACAACAACAACAACAATAACTACCAAAACAATAACAACAACAACAAAACAATAACAACCAAAACAACAACAACAATAACTACCAAAACAATAACAACTACCAAAACAACAACCAGCAAAACAACAACTACCACAACAACCAAAACAACAACAACAATAACAACTACAACAATAACAACCAAAACAACAACAACAATAACTACCAAAACAACAACCAGCAAAACAACAACTACCACAACTACCACAACAACAACAACAACAACTACAACAATAACTACCAAAACAATAACAACCACCAAAACAACTACCAGCACAACAACAACTACCCCAACAACAACTACCAAACAACAACAACAGCAACTACCACAACAACAACTACCAAACAACAACAACAACAACTACAACAACAGCTTAATACACTGCATAGAGGAGTGGAAATGTAGAGACTTCATTAACATTTTAGATGTTGGGAACATGATGTCTTCCATATGCTCTGTGCAGTGGGGCGTTACCAGGGGTGGAAATTAGGTCAGCCCGAGGCTAGTACGTTTCACACCGGGCTAGTAGAAAATGTGCAAAACTGGCCCGTCAGACTAGTAAAATGTTGTCTTTTCAAATATCGCATGGCACAGATTTTGGACCCGAATGCTACCCAGGCTAGTATGAATTGCGGCTTACGAGCCCGGCTGGACAGAACCCCAAATCCTTGAGTTCTATCCTTGGGTGTTACTAATTACTATCTAAATCACTTTCATATAAACACACCCTGTAAGAGGTCATTTAGAGGTTAAATGACATCAACACAATTAAGAAGAGAAGTGGTAAAATGGTGGTAAAACCTCCAGTGGGACTGACCTATCACCACTCAGACACCTCAATGTACAGCTGTCAGCTGCTGGAGAGGAGAGACCAGTTAGTTGATTAATGGACCTATCACCACACAGACACCTCAATGTACAGCTGTCAGCTGCTGGAGAGGAGAGACCAGTCAGTTGATTAATGGACCTATCACCACTCAGACACTTCAATGTACAGCTGTCAGCTGCTGGCGAGGAGAGACCAGTCAGTTGATTAATGGACTTATCACCACTCAGACACCTCAATGTATATCTGTCAGCTGCTGGGGAGGAGAGACCAGTCAGTTGATTAATGGACCTATCACCACTCAGACACCTCAATGTACAGCTGTCAGCTGCTGGAGAGGAGAGACCAGTCAGTTGATTAATGGACCTATCACCACTCAGACACCTCAATGTACAGCTGTAAGCTGCTGGAGAGGAGAGACCAGTCAGTTGATTAATGGACCTATCACCACTCAGACACCTCAATGTACAGCTGTCAGCTGCTGGGGAGGAGAGACCAGTCAGTTGATTAATGGACCTATCACCACTCAGACACCTCAATGTACAGCTGTCAGCTGCTGGAGAGGAGAGACCAGTCAGTTGATTAATGGACCTATCACCACTCAGACACCTCAATGTACAGCTGTCAGCTGCTGGGGAGGAGAGACCAGTCAGTTGATTAATGGACCTATCACCACTCAGACACCTCAATGTACAGCTGTCAGCTGCTGGAGAGGAGAGACCAGTCAGTTGATTAATGGACTTTTCATCACACAGACACCTGGATTAGGGCCAGAGAGACAGATAGCAGTAGTACAACCAGGGAATCTATAGATTTACCATTTTTGAAACATACCGTAATACATGAATATGTGCCAATTTAAGGAGGATAACAGATCGTTCAACATGATACTGGCTTTCTATTCTGATAATAACATACGCCCTGACATCATCTCTCTGTCCATTGGGAACAAACATCCCATTTAGAAGATCATTGTGTAATATAGTGAAAACGGTGCCATTTCAGATACTTAGCATTTAGAAGAGTTCAAAGGATGCATCCCCAATCATCTCACATTTCTCTTGAATTGTGTACTTGCTCAATTCCCTTCTTGGATTTGAAAGGAAATGATCGGCCTATGGAAGCTTCCTCTAGCCCATGCCCACACCAATTCAATGCTTTTAAACTACTGGGGAGTAGTGAACAACCATTTTGAAAAGAAGGTCGACGACATCCGATCCTCGTTTGCTAAGTCAAACGACACCGCTGGTTCTGCTCACACTGCCCTACCCTGTGCTCTGACCTCTTTCTCCCCTCTCTCTCCAGATGAAATCTTGCGTCTTGTGACGGCCGGCCGCCCAACAACCTGCCCGCTTGACCCTATCCCCTCCTCTCTTCTCCAGACCATTTCCGGAGACCTTCTCCCTTAACTCACCTCGCTCATCAACTCATCCCTGACCGCTGGCTACGTCCCTTCCGTCTTCAAGAGAGCGAGAGTTGCACCCCTTCTGAAAAAACCTACACTCGATCCCTCCGATGTCAACAACTACAGACCAGTATCCTTTCTTTCTTTTCTCTCCAAAACTCTTGAACGTGCCGTCCTTGGCCAGCTCTCCCGCTATCTCTCTCAGAAAGACCTTCTTGATCCAAATCAATCAGGTTTCAAGACTAGTCATTCAACTGAGACTGCTCTTCTCTGTATCACGGAGGCGCTCCGCACTGCTAAAGCTAACTCTCTCTCCTCTGCTCTCATCCTTCTAGACCTATCGGCTGCCTTCGATACTGTGAACCATCAGATCCTCCTCTCCACCCTCTCCGAGTTGGGCATCTCCGGCGCGGCCCACGCTTGGATTGCGTCCTACCTGACAGGTCACTCCTACCAGGTGGCGTGGCGAGAATCTGTCTCCTCACCACGCGCTCTCACCACTGGTGTCCCCCAGGGCTCTGTTCTAGGCCCTCTCCTATTCTCGCTATACACCAAGTCACTTGGCTCTGTCATAACCTCACATGGTCTCTCCTATCATTGCTATGCAGACGACACACAATTAATCTTCTCCTTTCCCCCTTCTGATGACCAGGTGGCGAATCGCATCTCTGCATGTCTGGCAGACATATCAGTGTGGATGACGGATCACCACCTCAAGCTGAACCTCGGCAAGACGGAGCTGCTCTTCTACCCGGGGAAGGACTGCCCGTTCCATGATCTCGCCATCACGGTTGACAACTCCATTGTGTCCTCCTCCCAGAGCGCTAAGAACCTTGGCGTGATCCTGGACAACACCCTGTCGTTCTCAACTAACATCAAGGCGGTGGCCCGTTTCTGTAGGTTCATGCTCTACAACATCCGCAGAGTACGACCCTGCCTCACACAGGAAGCGGCGCAGGTCCTAATCCAGGCACTTGTCATCTCCCGTCTGGATTACTGCAACTCGCTGTTGGCTGGGCTCCCTGCCTGTGCCGTTAAACCCCTACAACTCATCCAGAACGCCGCAGCCCGTCTGGTGTTCAACCTTCCCAAGTTCTCTCACGTCACCCCGCTCCTCCGCTCTCTCCACTGGCTTCCAGTTGAAGCTCGCATCCGCTACAAGACCATGGTGCTTGCCTACGGAGCTGTGAGGGGAACGGCACCTCAGTACCTCCAGGCTCTGATCAGGCCCTACACCCAAACAAGGGCACTGCGTTCATCCACCTCTGGCCTGCTCGCCTCCCTACCACTGAGGAAGTACAGTTCCCGCTCAGCCCAGTCAAAACTGTTCGCTGCTCTGGCCCCCCAATGGTGGAACAAACTCCCTCACGACGCCAGGACAGCGGAGTCAATCACCACCTTCCGGAGACACCTGAAACCCCACCTCTTTAAGGAATACCTAGGATAGGATAAAGTAATCCTTCTCACCCCCCTTAAAAGATTTAGATGCACTATTGTAAAGTGGCTGCTCCACTGGATGTCATAAGGTGTACGCACCAATTTGTAAGTCGCTCTGGATAAGAGCGTCTGCTAAATGACTTAAATGTAATGTTAAATGTTCAGGAGGAAGGACACTTCAGGAGGAAGGAGAGATTATTGAGAAGCAACCATAGAGAGACAGGTGTTGAGGTACCAGGGGATTGGCTGGTGATGAAGGTAGGTTAGGACTGCATCTGTTATCTGTAATAAGGAAAAACAAGCAGGGTTGTGTGGGTCAGGATGTGATAAGTTACAGCCTTGTCTGTCTAACTGGGCTGTAGGGAGACAGACAGACAGAAACAGAGACAGACAGACGGACGGGAGACGGACGGACAGAGCGAGAGGGGAAAGGTGGAGAGAGAGAGAGAGAGAGAAACTCTGTCCCTAGATGTTTTGCTGCTGGATCCTTCCTTGTCTTCTGAAACGTTGCTGTGTGGTTGTGTGATTGGGTGAAATGATTGGAGAGCCACGTGCTTTTCATATTCTTCATACCATCATTCTATTACAATACATTCAATGATTGTCTGGCAGCCACTCAGTTCCTCGTTCCTTGTATTTTAGTTCAATCCCATTGATACATTTCTTCTTCGTTACCTCAGAAATAACTAGGCGTTACTATGACAACAGCCGGCGATTGTCAAGTAAATAACTGCTGGTCTTAATTGACTGTTAATTAAAACTTCTTATGGATAGTGGGCAGTATTCGGAAGTTTGGATGAATGATGTGCCCAATGTTAACTGCCTGTTACTCAGGCAGTTAGGCTAGGATATGGGCTAGGATGTGCGTATAATTGGTAGTATTGGATAGAAAACACTCTAAAGTTTCCAAAACTGTTAAAAATAATGTGAGTATAACAGAACTGATATAGCAGGCGAAAACCCGAGAAGAATCCATCCGGGATTTATTTTTTGGAGCTCACCACTCATTATAATTGCTGTCTATGGGAATATGAATGGAATACCTCCCAGAGTGCAGTTCCTAGGGCTTCCACTAGATGTCAACAGTCTTTAGAAAGAGTTTCAGGCTTCTTTTTTTGAAAAATGAGCTAGAAAGTTTAGTTTTTCTAAGTGGCTCCCCTTTTGGCTGTAGTGTTGTTTATCTCCGGTAATGTTCATTATTTATCTCCGGTAATGAACATTATTTATCTCCGGTAATGAACATACTACATTCCGTCTTAAATGTAATCATTTATTGATATATTAGGGTACCTGAGGATTTATTAGAAACCTTGTTTGACCTGTTTGAATGAAGTTTATTGGTAACTTTCGGGATTCCTTTGTCTGCATTTTGAACGAGTGGATTACTGAGTCAACTAAACTGACTTTTTTGGGATATAAAGAATGACTTTATCGAACAAAATGAACATTTGTTATGTAGCTGGGACCCTTGTGATTGCAACCAGAGGAATATCTTCAAAGTTAAGTGATTTATTTTATCGCTATTTCTGACTTTCGTGATACCTCTGCTTGGTTGGAAAATGTATGTAATGCTTTTGTATGCGGAGCGCTGTCCTCAGATAATCGCATGGTGTGGTTTTGCCATAAATCCTTTTTGACATCTGACAAAGCGGCTAGATTAACAAGAAGTTAAGCTTTTAAATGATGTAAGACACTTGTATTTTCATGAATGTTTAATGTTACGAATTTTGTATTTTGAATTTCGCGCTCTGCAATTTCACCGGATGTTATCGAGGTGGGGCGCTAGCGGCTTGCCTTTCCCAAATAGGTTAACATTAAAACATTTAGCATCTCCTGGCTTCCACGCATAGCCCACAAGCCACTGATGCAGACCTTTGGAACATCTACATTTTATAAAGTCTAATAAATCCATGTAATATAGTCTACCTACACCATCACAATAAATCCATGTAATATATCCTACACCATCACAATAAATCCATGTAATATAGTCTACCTACACCATCACAATAAATCCATGTAATATAGTCTACCTACACCATCACAATAAATCCATGTTATATAGTCTACCTACACCATCACAATAAATCCATGTAATATAGTCTACCTACACCATCACAATAAATCCATGTAATATAGTCTACCTACACCATCACAATAAATCCATGTAATATAGTCTACCTACACCATCACAATAAATCCATGTAATACAGCCTACACCATCACAATAAATCCATGTAATACAGCCTACACCATCACAATAAATCCATGTAATATAGCCTACACCATCACAATAAATCCATGTAAAATAGTCTACACCATCACAATAAATCCATGTAATATAGTCTACCTACACCATCACAATAAATCCATGTAATATAGTCTACACCATCACAATAAATCCATGTAATATAGTCTACCTACACCATCACAATAAATCCATGTAATATAGTCTACACCATCACAATAAATCCATGTAATATAGTCTACCTACACCATCACCATAAATCCATGTAATATAGTCTACCTACACCATCACCATAAATCCATGTAATATAGTCTACACCATCACAATAAATCCATGTAATATAGTCTACCTACACCATCACAATAAATCCATGTAATATAGTCTACCTACACCATCACAATAAATCCATGTAATATAGTCTACACCATCACAACAAATCCATGTAATATAGTCTACACCATCACAATAAATCCATGTAATATAGTCTACACCATCACAACAAATCCATGTAATATAGTCTACACCATCACAATAAATCCATGTAATATAGCCTACACCATCACAATAAATCCATGTAATATAGCCTACACCATCACAATAAATCCATGTAATATAGTCTACACCATCACAATAAATCCATGTAATATAGTCTACACCATCACAATAAATCCTTGTAATATAGTCTACACCATCACAATAAATCCTTGTAATATAGTCTACACCATCACAATAAATCCATGTAATATAGCCTAGACCATCACAATAAATCCATGTAATATAGTCTACACCATCACAATAAATCCTTGTAATATAGCCTACACCATCACAATAAATCCATGTAATATAGTCTACACCATCACAATAAATCCATGTAATATAGTCTACACCATCACAATAAATCCATGTACACAGCCTACACCATCACAGCCTACACCATCACAATAAATCCATGTAATACAGCCTACACCATCACAATAAATCCATGTAAAACAGCCTACACCATCACAATAAATCCATGTAATACAGCCTACACCATCACAATAAATCCATGTAATATAGTCTACACCATCACAATAAATCCATGTAATACAGCCTACACCATCACAATAAATCCATGTAATACAGCCTACACCATCACAATAAATCCATGTAATACAGCCTACACCATCACAATAAATCCATGTAATATAGTCTACCTACACCATCACAATAAATCCATGTAATATAGTCTACCTACACCATCACAATAAATCCATGTAATATAGTCTACCTACACCATCACAATAAATCCATGTAATATAGTCTACCTACACCATCACCATAAATCCATGTAATATAGTCTACCTACACCATCACAATAAATCCATGTAATATAGTCTACACCATCACAATAAATCCATGTAATATAGTCTACCTACACCATCACCATAAATCCATGTAATATAGTCTACCTACACCATCACCATAAATCCATGTAATATAGTCTACCTACACCATCGCAATAAATCCATGTAATATAGCCTACACCATCACAACAAATCCATGTAATATAGTCTATACCATCACAATAAATCCATGTAATATAGCCTACACCATCACAATAAATCCATGTAATATAGCCTACACCATCACAATAAATCCATGTAATATAGTCTACACCATCACAATAAATCCATGTAATATAGCCTACACCATCACAATAAATCCATGTAATATAGCCTACACCATCACAATAAATCCATGTAATATAGTCTACACCATCACAATAAATCCATGTAATATAGCCTACACCATCACAATAAATCCATGTAATATAGTCTACACTATCACAATAAATCCATGTAATATAGTCTACACCATCACAATAAATCCATGTAATACAGCCTACACCATCACAATAAATCCATGTAATACAGCCTACACCATCACAATAAATCCATGTAATATAGCCTACACCATCACAATAAATCCATGTAATATAGCCTACACCATCACAATTAATCCATGTAATATAGCCTACACCATCACAATAAATCCATGTAATACAGCCTACACCATCACAATAAATCCATGTAATACAGCCTACACGATCACAATAAATCCATGTAATATAGCCTACACCATCACAATAAATCCATGTAATATAGTCTACACCATCACAATAAATCCATGTAATATAGCCTACACCATCACAATAAATCCATGTAATACAGCCTACACCATTACAATAAATCCATGTAATACAGCCTACACCATCACAATAAATCCATGTAATATAGCCTACACCATCACAATAAATCCATGTAATATAGCCTACACCATCACAATTAATCCATGTAATATAGCCTACACCATCACAATAAATCCATGTAATATAGTCTACCTACACCATCACAATAAATCCATGTAATATAGTCTACCTACACCATCACAATAAATCCATGTAATATAGTCTACACCATCACAATAAATCCATGTAATATAGTCTACCTACACCATCACAATAAATCCATGTAATATAGTCTACACCATCACAATAAATCCATGTAATATTGCCTACACCATCACAATAAATCCATGTAATATAGTCTACACCATCACAATAAATCCTTGTAATATAGTCTACACCATCACAATAAATCCATGTAATATAGTCTACACCTTCACAATAAATCCATGTAATATAGTCTACACCATCACAATAAATCCATGTAATATAGTCTACCTACACCATCACAATAAATCCATGTAATATAGTCTACACCATCACAATAAATCCATGTAATATAGTCTACCTACACCATCACAATAAATCCATGTAATATAGTCTACACCATCACAATAAATCCATGTAATATAGTCTACACCATCACAATAAATCCATGTAATATAGTCTACACCATCACAATAAATCCATGTAATATAGTCTACCTACACCATCACCATAAATCCATGTAATATAGTCTACCTACACCATCACCATAAATCCATGTAATATAGCCTAGACCATCACAATAAATCCATGTAATATAGTCTACACCATCACAATAAATCCTTGTAATATAGCCTACACCATCACAATAAATCCATGTAAAACAGCCTACACCATCACAATAAATCCATGTAATACAGCCTACACCATCACAATAAATCCATGTAATATAGTCTACACCATCACAATAAATCCATGTAATACAGCCTACACCATCACAATAAATCCATGTAATACAGCCTACACCATCACAATAAATCCATGTAATATAGTCTACCTACACCATCACAATAAATCCATGTAATATAGTCTACCTACACCATCACAATAAATCCATGTTATATAGTCTACACCATCACACCATCACCATAAATCCATGTAATATAGTCTACCTACACCATCACAATAAATCCATGTAATATAGTCTACCTACACACCATCACAATAAATCCATGTAATATAGTCTACCTACACCATCACAATAAATCCATGTAATATAGTCTACCTACACCATCACAATAAATCCATGTAATATAGTCTACCTACACCATCACCATAAATCCATGTAATATAGTCTACCTACACCATCACAATAAATCCATGTAATATAGTCTACACCATCACAATAAATCCATGTAATATAGTCTACCTACACCATCACCATAAATCCATGTAATATAGTCTACCTACACCATCACAATAAATCCATGTAATATAGCCTCTACCTACACCATCACAATAAATCCATGTAATATAGCCTACACCATCACAATAAATCCATGTAATATAGTCTATACCATCACAATAAATCCATGTAATATAGCCTACACCATCACAATAAATCCATGTAATATAGCCTACACCATCACAATAAATCCATGTAATATAGTCTACACCATCACAATAAATCCATGTAATATAGCCTACACCATCACAATAAATCCATGTAATATAGTCTACACCATCACAATAAATCCATGTAATATAGTCTACACCATCACAATAAATCCATGTAATATAGTCTACACCTTCACAATAAATCCATGTAATATAGTCTACACCATCACAATAAATCCATGTAATATAGTCTACACCATCACAATAAATCCATGTAATATAGTCTACACCATCACAATAAATCCATGTAATACAGCCTACACCATCACAATAAATCCATGTAATACAGCCTACACCATCACAATAAATCCATGTAATACAGCCTACACCATCACAATAAATCCATGTAATATAGCACACCATCACAATAAATCCATGTAATATAGCCTACACCATCACAATAAATCCATGTAATATAGCCTACACCATCACAATAAATCCATGTAATATAGTCTACCTACACCATCACAATAAATCCATGTAATATAGTCTACACCATCACAATAAATCCATGTAATATAGTCCTACACCATCACAACCATCACAATAATCCATGTAATATAGTCTACACCATCACAATAAATCCATGTAATATAGTCTACACCATCACAATAAATCCTTGTAATATAGCCTACACCATCACAATAAATCCATGTAATATAGTCTACACCATCACAATACATCCATGTAATATAGCCTACACCATCACAATAAATCCATGTAATACAGCCTACACCATCACAATAAATCCATGTAATACAGCCTACACCATCACAATAAATCCATGTAATATAGCCTACACCATCACAATAAATCCATGTAATATAGCCTACACCATCACAATTAATCCATGTAATATAGCCTACACCATCACAATAAATCCATGTAATATAGTCTACCTACACCATCACAATAAATCCATGTAATATAGTCTACCTACACCATCACAATAAATCCATGTAATATAGTCTACCTACACCATCACAATAAATCCATGTAATATAGTCTACCTACACCATCACAATAAATCCATGTAATATAGCCTACACCATCACAATAAATCCATGTAATATAGTCTACACCATCACACCATCACAATAAATCCATGTAATATAGTCTACCTACACCATCACAATAAATCCATGTAATATAGTCTACCTACACCATCACAATAAATCCATGTAATATAGTCTACTACACCATCACAATAAATCCATGTAATATAGCCTACACCTTCACAATAAATCCATGTAATATAGTCTACACCACCACAATAAATCCATGTAATGTAGTTTACACCATCACAATAAATCCATGTAATATAGTCTACACCATCACAATAAATCCATGTAATATAGCCTACACCATCACAATAAATCCATGTAATATAGGCTACACCATCACAATAAATCCATCACAATAAATCCATGTAATATAGTCTACACCATCACAATAAATCCATGTAATATAGCCTACACCATCACAATAAATCCATGTAATATAGCCTACACCATCACAATTAATCCATGTAATATAGCCTACACCATCACAATAAATCCATGTAATATAGTCTACCTACACCATCACAATAAATCCATGTAATATAGTCTACCTACACCATCACAATAAATCCATGTAATATAGTCTACACCATCACAATAAATCCATGTAATATAGCCTACACCATCACAATAAATCCATGTAATATAGCCTACACCATCACAATAAATCCATGTAATATAGTCTAGACCATCACAATAAATCCATATAATATAGCCTACACCATCACAATAAATCCATGTAATATAGCCTACACCATCACAATAAATCCATGTAATATAGTCTACACCATCACAATAAATCCATGTAATATAGCCTACACCATCACAATAAATCCATGTAATATAGTCTACACCATCACAATAAATCCTTGTAATATAGTCTACACCATCACAATAAATCCTTGTAATATAGTCTAAACCTTCACAATAAATCCATGTAATATAGTCTACACCATCACAATAAATCCATGTAATATAGTCTACACCATCACAATAAATCCATGTAATATAGTCTACACCATCACAATAAATCCATGTAATACAGCCTACACCATCACAATAAATCCATGTAATATAGCCTACACCATCACAATAAATCCATGTAATATAGTCTACCTACACCATCACAATAAATCCATGTAATATAGTCTACACCATCACAATAAATCCATGTAATATAGCCTACACCATCACAATAAATCCATGTAATATAGTCTACACCATCACAATAAATCCATGTAATATAGTCTACACCATCACAATAAATCCATGTAATATAGCCTACACCATCACAATAAATCCATGTAATATAGTCTACACCATCACAATAAATCCATGTAATATAGCCTACACCATCACAATAAATCCATGTAATATAGCCTACACCATCACAATAAATCCATGTAATACAGCCTACACCATCACAATAAATCCATGTAATATAGCCTACACCATCACAATAAATCCATGTAATATAGCCTACACCATCACAATAAATCCATGTAATATAGTCTACCTACACCATCACAATAAATCCATGTAATATAGTCTACCTACACCATCACAATAAATCCATGTAATATAGTCTACCTACACCATCACAATAAATCCATGTAATATAGTCTACCTACACCATCACAATAAATCCATGTAATATAGCCTACACCATCACAATAAATCCATGTAATATAGTCTACCTACACCATCACAATAAATCCATGTAATATAGTCTACCTACACCATCACAATAAATCCATGTAATATAGTCTACCTACACCATCACAATAAATCCATGTAATATAGTCTACCTACACCATCACAATAAATCCATGTAATATAGTCTACACCATCACAATAAATCCATGTAATATAGTCTACACCACCACAATAAATCCATGTAATGTAGTTTACACCATCACAATAAATCCATGTAATATAGTCTACACCATCACAATAAATCCATGTAATATAGCCTACACCATCACAATAAATCCATGTAATATAATAGTCTACACCATCACAATAAATCCATGTAATATAGCCTACACCATCACAATAAATCCATGTAATATAGTCTACACCATCACAATAAATCCATGTAATATAGCCTACACCATCACAATAAATCCATGTAATATAGTCTACACCATCACAATAAATCCATGTAATATAGTCTACACCATCACAATAAATCCATGTAATATAGCCTACACCATCACAATAAATCCATGTAATATAGCCTACACCATCACAATAAATCCATGTAATATAGCCTACACCATCACAATAAATCCATGTAATATAGCCTACACCATCACAATAAATCCATGTAATATAGCCTACACCATCACAATAAATCCATGTAATATAGTCTCACAATAAATCCATAATATAGTCTACCATCACAATAAATCCATGTAATATAGTCTACCTACACCATCACAATAAATCCATGTAATATAGTCTACCTACACCATCACAATAAATCCATGTAATATAGTCTACCTACACCATCACAATAAATCCATGTAATATAGTCTACCTACACCATCACAATAAATCCATGTAATATAGTCTACCTACACCATCACAATAAATCCATGTAATACAGTCTACCTACACCATCACAATAAATCCATGTAATATAGTCTACCTACACCATCACAATAAATCCATGTAATATAGTCTACCTACACCATCACAATAAATCCATGTAATATAGTCTACACCATCACAATAAATCCATGTAATATAGTCACACCATCACAATAAATCCATGTAATATAGCCTACACCATCACAATAAATCCATGTAATATAGTCTACACCATCACAATAAATCCATGTAATATAGTCTACACCATCACAATAAATCCATGTAATATAGTCTACCTACACCATCACAATAAATCCATGTAATATAGTCTACACCATCACAATAAATCCATGTAATATAGTCTACACCATCACAATAAATCCATGTAATATAGCCACCATCACAATAAATCCATGTAATATAGTCCCATACACCATCACAATAAATCCATGTAATATAGTCTACTACACCATCACAATAAATCCATGTAATATAGTCTACACCTTCACAATAAATCCATGTAATATAGTCTACACCATCACAATAAATCCATGTAATATAGTCTACACCATCACAATAAATCCATGTAATATAGTCTGTCTACACCATCACAATAAATCCATGTAATATAGTCTACCTACACCATCACAATAAATCCATGTAATATAGTCTACCTACACCATCACAATAAATCCATGTAATATAGTCTACCTACACCATCACAATAAATCCATGTAATATAGTCTACACCTTCACAATAAATCCATGTAATATAGTCTACACCACCACAATAAATCCATGTAATGTAGTTTACACCATCACAATAAATCCATGTAATATAGTCTACACCATCACAATAAATCCATGTAATATAGCCTACACCATCACAATAAATCCATGTAATATAGCCTACACCATCACAATAAATCCATGTAATATAGTCTACACCATCACAATAAATCCATGTAATGGTCCTTCTGTAGCTCAGTTCACAATAGAGCATGTAATATAGTAACCATCACAATAAATCCATGGTTCGACCATCACAATAAATCCATGGACCACCCATACCATGTAATATAGAATGTAATATAGCACACATGACTGTAAGTCGCTTTCCATAAAAGCGTCCAAATGTAATATTAGTAATATAGCCTACACCATCACAATAAATCCATGTAATATAGTCCTACACCATCACAATAAATCCATGTAATATAGCCTACACCATCACAATAAATCCATGTAATATAGTCCTACACCATCACAATAAATCCATGTAATATAGTCTACACCATCACAATAAATCCATGTAATATAGCCTACACCATCACAATAAATCCATGTAATATAGTCTACACCATCACAATAAATCCATGTAATATAGTCTACACCATCACAATAAATCCATGTAATATAGCCTACACCATCACAATAAATCCATGTAATATAGCCTACACCATCACAATAAATCCATGTAATATAGCCTACACCATCACAATAAATCCATGTAATATGGCCTACACCATCACAATAAATCCATGTAATATAGCCTACACCATCACAATAAATCCATGTAATATAGTCTACCTACACCATCACAATAAATCCATGTAATATAGTCTACCTACACCATGACAATAAATTCATGTAATACAGTCTACCTACACCATCACAATAAATCCATGTAATACAGTCTACCTACACCATCACAATAAATCCATGTAATATAGTCTACCTACACCATCACAATAAATCCATGTAATATAGTCTACCTACACCATCACAATAAATCCATGTAATACAGTCTACCTACACCATCACAATAAATCCATGTAATACAGTCTACCTACACCATCACAATAAATCCATGTAATATAGTCTACACCATCACAATAAATCCATGTAATATAGCCTACACCATCACAATAAATCCATGTAATATAGCCTACACCATCACAATAAATCCATGTAATATAGTCTACACCATCACAATAAATCCATGTAATATAGTCTACACCATCACAATAAATCCATGTAATATAGTCTACCTACACCATCACAATAAATCCATGTAATATAGTCTACACCATCACAATAAATCCATGTAATATAGCCTACACCATCACAATAAATCCATGTAATATAGCCTACACCATCACAATAAATCCATGTAATATAGTCTACACCATCACAATAAATCCATGTAATATAGTCTACACCTTCACAATAAATCCATGTAATATAGTCTACACCATCACAATAAATCCATGTAATATAGTCTACACCATCACAATAAATCCATGTAATATAGTCTACACCATCACAATAAATCCATGTAATACAGCCTACACCATCACAATAAATCCATGTAATACAGCCTACACCATCACAATAAATCCATGTAATACAGCCTACACCATCACAATAAATTCATGTAATATAGCCTACACCATCACAATAAATCCATGTAATATAGCCTACACCATCACAATAAATCCATGTAATATAGCCTACACCATCACAATAAATCCATGTAATATAGTCTACCTACACCATCACAATAAATCCATGTAATATAGTCTACACCATCACAATAAATCCATGTAATATAGCCTACACCATCACAATAAATCCTTGTAATATAGTCTACACCATCACAATAAATCCATGTAATATAGTCTACACCATCACAATAAATCCATTAATATAGTAATATAGCCTACACCATCACAATAAATCCATGTAATATAGTCTACACCATCACAATAAATCCATGTAATATAGCCTACACCATCACAATAAATCCATGTAATATAGTCTACCTACACCATCACAATAAATCCATGTAATATAGTCTACCTACACCATCACAATAAATCCATGTAATACAGTCTACCTACACCATCACAATAAATCCATGTAATACAGTCTACCTACACCATCACAATAAATCCATGTAATATAGTCTACCTACACCATCACAATAAATCCATGTAATATAGTCTACCTACACCATCACAATAAATCCATGTAATACAGTCTACCTACACCATCACAATAAATCCATGTAATATAGTCTACCTACACCATCACAATAAATCCATGTAATATAGTCTACCTACACCATCACAATAAATCCATGTAATATAGTCTACACCATCACAATAAATCCATGTAATATAGCCTACACCATCACAATAAATCCATGTAATATAGCCTACACCATCACAATAAATCCATGTAATATAGTCTACACCATCACAATAAATCCATGTAATATAGCCTACACCATCACAATAAATCCATGTAATACAGCCTACACCATCACAATAAATCCATGTAATACAGCCTACACCATCACAATAAATCCATGTAATATAGCCTACACCATCACAATAAATCCATGTAATATAGCCTACACCATCACAATAAATCCATGTAATATAGCCTACACCATCACAATAAATCCATGTAATATAGTCTACCTACACCATCACAATAAATCCATGTAATATAGTCTACACCATCACAATAAATCCATGTAATATAGCCTACACCATCACAATAAATCCTTGTAATATAGTCTACACCATCACAATAAATCCATGTAATATAGTCTACACCATCACAATAAATCCTTGTAATATAGCCTACACCATCACAATAAATCCATGTAATATAGTCTACACCATCACAATACATCCATGTAATATAGCCTACACCATCACAATAAATCCATGTAATATAGTCTACCTACACCATCACAATAAATCCATGTAATATAGTCACCATCACAATAAATCCATACACACATCACAATAAATCCATGTAATACAGTCTACCTACACCATCACAATAAATCCATGTAATACAGTCTACCTACACCATCACAATAAATCCATGTAATATAGTCTACCTACACCATCACAATAAATCCATGTAATATAGTCTACCTACACCATCACAATAAATCCATGTAATAAATCAGTCTACCTACACCATCACAATAAATCCATGTAATACAGTCTACCTACACCATCACAATAAATCCATGTAATACAGTCTACCTACACCATCACAATACATCCATGTAATATAGTCTACACCATCACAATAAATCCATGTAATATAGCCTACACCATCACAATAAATCCATGTAATATAGCCTACACCATCACAATAAATCCATGTAATATAGTCTACACTATCACAATAAATCCATGTAATATAGCCTACACCATCACAATAAATCCATGTAATATAGCCTACACCATCACAATAAATCCTTGTAATATAGCCTACACCATCACAATAAATCCATGTAATATAGTCTACACCATCACAATAAATCCATGTAATATAGCCTACACCATCACAATAAATCCATGTAATATAGTCTACACCATCACAATAAATCCTTGTAATATAGTCTACACCATCACAATAAATCCATGTAATATAGTCTACCTACACCATCACAATAAATCCATGTAATATAGTCTACACCATCACAATAAATCCATGTAATATAGCCTACACCATCACAATAAATCATTGTAATATAGTCTACACCATCACAATAAATCCATGTAATATAGTCTACACCATCACAATAAATCCTTGTAATATAGCCTACACCATCACAATAAATCCATGTAATATAGTCTACACCATCACAATACATCCATGTAATATAGCCTACACCATCACAATAAATCCATGTAATATAGTCTACCTACACCATCACAATAAATCCATGTAATATAGTCTACCTACACCATCACAATAAATCCATGTAATACAGTCTACCTACACCATCACAATAAATCCATGTAATACAGTCTACCTACACCATCACAATAAATCCATGTAATATAGTCTACCTACACCATCACAATAAATCCATGTAATATAGTCTACCTACACCATCACAATAAATCCATGTAATACAGTCTACCTACACCATCACAATAAATCCATGTAATACAGTCTACCTACACCATCACAATAAATCCATGTAATACAGTCTACCTACACCATCACAATAAATCCATGTAATATAGTCTACACCATCACAATAAATCCATGTAATATAGCCTACACCATCACAATAAATCCATGTAATATAGCCTACACCATCACAATAAATCCATGTAATATAGTCTACACCATCACAATAAATCCATGTAATATAGCCTACACCATCACAATAAATCCATGTAATATAGCCTACACCATCACAATAAATCCATGTAATATAGTCTACACCATCACAATAAATCCATGTAATATAGCCTACACCATCACAATAAATCCATGTAATATAGTCTACACCATCACAATAAATCCTTGTAATATAGTCTACACCATCACAATAAATCCTTGTAATATAGTCTACACCTTCACAATAAATCCATGTAATATAGTCTACACCACCACATAAATCCATGTAATATATTTTACACCATCACAATAAATCCATGTAATATAGTCTACACCATCACAATAAATCCATGTAATATAGCCTACACCATCACAATAAATCCATGTAATATAGTCTACACCTTCACAATAAATCCATGTAATATAGTCTACACCATCACAATAAATCCATGTAATATAGCCTACACCATCACAATAAATCCATGTAATATAGTCTACACCTTCACAATAAATCCATGTAATATAGTCTACACCATCACAATAAATCCATGTAATATAGTCTACACCTTCACAATAAATCCATGTAATATAGCCTACACCATCACAATAAATCCATGTAATATAGTCTACACCATCACAATAAATCCTTGTAATATAGTCTACACCATCACAATAAATCCATGTAATATAGCCTACACCATCACAATAAATCCATGTAATATAGCCTACACCATCACAATAAATCCATGTAATATAGCCTACACCATCACAATAAATCCATGTAATATAGCCTACACCATCACAATAAATCCATGTAATATAGCCTACACCATCACAATAAATCCATGTAATATAACCTACACCATCACAATAAATCCATGTAATATAGTCTACCTACACCATCACAATAAATCCATGTAATATAGTCTACCTACACCATCACAATAAATCCATGTAATACAGTCTACCTACACCATCACAATAAATCCATGTAATACAGTCTACCTACACCATCACAATAAATCCATGTAATACAGTCTACCTACACCATCACAATAAATCCATGTAATACAGTCTACCTACACCATCACAATAAATCCATGTAATATAGTCTACCTACACCATCACAATAAATCCATGTAATATAGTCTACCTACACCATCACAATAAATCCATGTAATATAGTCTACCTACACCATCACAATAAATCCATGTAATATAGTCTACCTACACCATCACAATAAATCCATGTAATATAGTCTACACCATCACAATAAATCCATGTAATATAGTCTACCTACACCATCACAATAAATCCATGTAATATAGTCTACACCTTCACAATAAATCCATGTAATATAGCCTACACCATCACAATAAATCCATGTAATATAGCCTACACCATCACAATAAATCCATGTAATATAGCCTACACCATCACAATAAATCCATGTAATATAGTCTACACCATCACAATAAATCCATGTAATATAGTCTACACCACCACATAAATCCATGTAATATATTTTACACCATCACAATAAATCCATGTAATATAGTCTACACCATCACAATAAATCCATGTAATATAGCCTACACCATCACAATAAATCCATGTAATATAGTCTACACCTTCACAATAAATCCATGTAATATAGTCTACACCATCACAATAAATCCATGTAATATAGCCTACACCATCACAATAAATCCATGTAATATAGTCTACACCTTCACAATAAATCCATGTAATATAGTCTACACCATCACAATAAATCCATGTAATATAGTCTACACCATCACAATAAATCCATGTAATATAGTCTACACCTTCACAATAAATCCACGTAATTATAGTCTACACCATCACAATAAATCCATGTAATATAGCCTACACCATCACAATAAATCCATGTAATATAGCCTACACCATCACAATTAATCCATGTAATATAGCCTACACCATCACAATAAATCCATGTAATATAGCCTACACCATCACAATAAATCCATGTAATATAGTCTACACCATCACAATACATCCTTGTAATATAGTCTACACCATCACAATACATCCATGTAATATAGCCTACACCATCACAATAAATCCATGTAATATAGCCTACACCATCACAATAAATCCATGTAATATAGTCTACACCATCACAATAAATCCATGTAATATGGCCTACACCATCACAATAAATCCATGTAATATAGCCTACACCATCACAATAAATCCATGTAATATAGTCTACCTACACCATCACAATAAATCCATGTAATATAGTCTACCTACACCATCACAATAAATCCATGTAATACAGTCTACCTACACCATCACAATAAATCCATGTAATACAGTCTACCTACACCATCACAATAAATCCATGTAATATAGTCTACCTACACCATCACAATAAATCCATGTAATATAGTCTACCTACACCATCACAATAAATCCATGTAATACAGTCTACCTACACCATCACAATAAATCCATGTAATACAGTCTACCTACACCATCACAATAAATCCATGTAATATAGTCTACCTACACCATCACAATAAATCCATGTAATATAGTCTACCTACACCATCACAATAAATCCATGTAATATAGTCTACCTACACCATCACAATAAATCCATGTAATATAGTCTACCTACACCATCACATTAAATCCATGTAATATAGTCTACCTACACCATCACAATAAATCCATGTAATATAGTCTACACCATCACAATAAATCCATGTAATATAGTCTACCTACACCATCACAATAAATCCATGTAATATAGTCTACACCTTCACAATAAATCCATGTAATATAGCCTACACCATCACAATAAATCCATGTAATATAGCCTACACCATCACAATAAATCCATGTAATATAGCCTACACCATCACAATAAATCCATGTAATATAGTCTACACCATCACAATAAATCCATGTAATATAGTCTACACCATCACAATAAATCCACGTAATTATAGTCTACACCATCACAATAAATCCATGTAATATAGTCTACACCATCACAATAAATCCATTATTTATTTTAGACAGGTCTAAAGAAACATGATATGAATATAATGTAGTCTATTTCAGAAGAACAGAATAGCACCTTAAGTTAGGCCCTGATCTGGCTATGCCACATGACCGTGGGCTACACTACTTAATTTAGCAGACAGGATTTGCTTAGAATTCCATGGCATTATTTTATATTATAGCGTGAAGAACACAATTGAACAAAGCTGAATAAAATAGAAAGGATATTATTTTCTCCAAGCGATTTGAGGGATTGTTGCACATGCGGCTATTCTGTGTTGAGGGGTTAACAAAGACACAGCTACTCCTATATGCTTCATTTAGAGTTATTTATGTAACTTTAGTTGTGATACAAATGTTGGGCTGTGTGTTTAGATGTTTTATACATTGTAAGGCGACTCTAATGATGATTTGAAAAAAAGTTGCATGAAAGGCATGAGTTCTGCTTTGTTGTTTTTGCGCAGGCTGTACACACTTCATCAGTCTCTCATTCACAAAAGCACTTGATAATGCCTCAAATTTCCATGCAGCATCCCCTTTGTGTGGCTGTAATGCCCCCTAAAAAAAATCCATGCCTGTTGCGGCCAGTGGTCGTTGTTCCCTTGGGCTGAATATAATAATTATAGTACAACATTGACCTATTCTATTATGTGGGAGGAAGAAATATTCCAAACATAGCCTGGGACAGTTGTGGGATGCGATAGATCCCACATTAATAAAACCACTACCATCAAATTATTTTTTTAAGCATTGAGGTTGACGCAACACATCAGAACATTTAGCTTAAAATGTTGATAAACTATTTGTGTATTTCTTCACATTAATCGCGCAGCAATGCGAACACGGCAGTAGGCTATAAGTACCATTAGCGGAAAACACCATTCTCAAAAGTGACCGCAAATGCGATTATGCATGTAATACTTTGATTTATAAAAGTTTAAAATGGTGAAAATTATCTTCCCTAAATTTGAAACTCATGCGCTGCATATTAATGCCAGTTAGGCTCTACACCCATTATAAATCAAATTAATGTGCTTCATTTTAAGAAGTTATTTGGCCAATTTAGTTGCGATACAACTGAAAACGTGCATGTCATCTAAGCAATTAAATTGCTAATGGAGGACGCTTTTCCTGTTGTAAAGATAAGCAATGTGCTTATTATTAGGAAGGTTGAGAAATACATATAATGGGCCTAACCTATAGAAAGCTGATGGGATCCTCCACTTTTTAATAGAGACCATCATCCTGTTTTCTCACGTAATTGCATGGCCTATAGAAATGTTGCGCAACATGAGCTCATGGGCTCTCAAGAAGTGTTTGATTAGATTTTTGAATACATTTCCATTGATGTCATTGTAATTAGAGGGACAGTAGAATGCTGAGGTCCAGGCAGTTAGCAAGTTTGACCGTCAGCAGCATCAGAGCTTGGAGAAGCCTAAGTTACCGTGACTGAACGGTCACGTGGAATTTGAATGTCGTCATGACTCGTGACCGCCGGCGTGGCAGTAATACGGTCACCGTAAAAGCCCTAGCTATAACAGCTGGAATGTTTTCATTAGACAAGAACATTACTGATGAATACAAGGACATGCTGGTAAAGTCATTGTTCAATTCAAGGAATTGACAAGATCAGAACTGAAACTGGGATATGCGCAATGACGTACTTTATTTTCCACCATAATTTGCAAATAAATTCATTAAAACTCCTACACTGTGATTTTCTGGATTTTTTTTCCGCATCTTGTCTGTCATAGTTGAAGTGTACCTATGATGAAAATTACAGGCCTCTCTCATCTTTTTAAGTGGGAGAACTTGCACAATTGGTGGCTGACTAAATACTTTTTTGCCCCACTGTATATGTCTGTTACGTTTATGGGGGGTAAATTAAGGAAGACATCCTCTTCTGCAAACCACTGAAAACCAGGACAACAGGAGAGGATATTTTTAAAGTACTGGACAGCTTTGTGACATCAAATGGACTTTGGTGGTCAAGATGTGTTGGTATCTGTACTGATGGAGCAAAAGCCATGACAGGGAGACATAGTGGAGTGGTAACGCGCATGCAAGCAGTTGCTCCCAACGCCACTGGGTAGACTGCAGAATCCACCAAGAGGCTCTTGCTGCCAAGGGAATGCCTGACAGCGTGAAAAACGTTTTGGACACAAATGAAAATGGTTAACTTTGTTAAAGCAAGGCCCCTGACCTCTTGTGTATTTTATGCATTATGCAATGATATGGGTAGCGACCATGTAACGCTTTTACAACATACAGAAGTGCGCTGGTTATCAAGGGGCAAAGTATTGACACGTTTAAAAAAAATATTTAGAGATGAGCTTAAAGTTCTTTACTGACAATCATTTTTACTTCTGGTCTGACTGCTTGCATTTAATTTTACCTTTATTTTACTAGGCAAGTCAGTTAAGAACCAATTCTTATTTTCAATGACGGCCTGGGAACAGCAGGTTAACTGCCTGTTCAGGGGCAGAACGACAGATTTCTACCTTGTCAGCTCCTTGATTCAAACTTGCAACCTTTCGGTTACTAGTCCAACGCTCTAACCACTAGGCTACCCTGCTGCATGATGACGAGTTTCTCACAATGCGCAATTACATGGGTACTTTACCGAAACGGACGACACAAACAACTGGATTCGTTATCCCTTTCATGCCCTGCCTTCAGTCCATTTACTGATATCTGAACAAGAGAGCCTCATTGAAATTGCAACAAGCGGTTCTGTGAAAATGTAATTTAATCAGAAGCCATTGCCAGATATCTGGATTGGGTTGCGCTCAGAGTATCCTGCCTTGGCAAATCCTGCTGTTAAGACACTGATGCCCTTTGCAACCACGTTGCTATGTGAGAGTGGATTCTCGGCCCTCACTAGCATGAAAACTAAATACAGGCACAGACTGTGTGTGGGAAATGATTTAAGACTGAGACTCTCTCCAATACAACCCAACATTGCAGAGTTATCCTTTCAAGCACATCCTTCTCATTAACCTGTGGTGAGTTATTCACCATTTCTGATTAACAAATAAGGTTTTATATGTAAGATGGCTAAATAAAGAGCTAAATTATTGATTATTATTATTTTAATATTTTTGCCCTGGTCCTGTAAGAGCTCTTTGTCACGTCCCACGAGACAGGTTGTGGCAAAAACTCACACTCATTCTTATGTTTAAAGGGGGTACGTTTAGAGGGGGTACAGCTGACCCTGGTGCTAGAGGGGGTACAGCTGACCCTGGTGCTAGAGGAGGTACAGCTGACCCTGGTGTTAGAGGGGGTACAGCTGACCCTGGTGCAAGAGGAGGTACAGCTGACCCTGGTGTTAGAGGAGGTACAGGTGACTCTGGTGTTAGAGGGGGTACAGCTGACCCTGGTGCTAGAGGGGGTACAGCTGACCCTGGTGTTAGAGGAGGTACAGCTGACCCTGGTGCTAGAGGAGGTACAGCTGACCCTGGTGCTAGAGGGGGTACAGCTGACCCTGGTGCTAGAGGGGGTACAGCTGACCCTGGTGCTAGAGGGGATACAGCTGACCCTGGTGCTAGAGGGGGTACAGATGACCCTGGCGCTAGAGGGGTTACGCAGCTGGAGGTTGAATGTTTGAAAGGGTACGGGACAATAAAAAGTTTGGGAAACCACTGTTGTAAAGTATAGTTTATGGTGCCAACCCAGCCCTTCCCCTTCCTGTGTCTGTATCTCCCTCCAGCCACTCCGCTTCCTGTGTCTGTATCTCCCTCCAGCCACTCCGCTTCCTGTGTCTGTATCTCCCTCCAGCCCCTCCCCTTCCCATGTCTGTATCTCCCTCCAGCCCTTCCCCTTCCTGTGTCTGTATCTCCCTCCAGCCCCCCCCTTCCTGTATCTGTATCTCCCTCCAGCCCCTCCCCTTCCTGTGTCTGTATCTCCCACCCTCCAGCCCCTCTCCTTCCTGTGTCTGTATCTACCTCCCTCCAGCCCCTCTCCTTCCTGTGTCTGTATCTCCCTTCAGCCCCTCCCTTTCTTGTGTCTGTATCTCCCTCCAGCCTTCCTGTCCTCCCTGACCTCCTTAATTACTGTAGTCCACAGATAAATTGTGTTTCTGGGAGATGTGTTCAACCACCAGACAGATGTTGCATGGTTTATAAAAGTGTTAACACAGCAAAGGCCCCAAGTCGCCAGGAGAGGATAGCACCAGCCAGGCCAGAGGACAGTTCTGCAGTGAAGTCAACCACTAACGCTAAGACATTAGCACTGAGGAAGTCAGTGTTAGCTAACCATCTAGTATCATCACCATGGGTCGTAGAGAGAAAAATCAATCTGATAGGGAAAAGTCTCCCTCAAATTAGTGAATGAGTTCAGCTCAGAGGGATAACACTAATCCCGCTCTGTAATCTACATGATGGGGTTTGTCTGTTGATTTTACTCTGTATTCATCACATCTCATTGACTCTGGATTAAAGCCATACCAGGCCATACCAGGCCATACCAGGCCATACCAGGCCATACCAGGCCATACCAGGCCATAACAGGCCATACCAGGCCATACCAGGCCATACCAGGCCATACCAGGCCATATCAGGCCATACCAGGCGATAACAGGCCATATCAGGCCATATCAGGCCATATCAGGCCATATCAGGCCATACAAGGCCATACCAGGCCATACAAGGCCATACCAGGCCATACCAGGCCATATCAGGCCATACCAGGCCATACCAGGCCATATCAGGCCATATCAGGGCCATACCAGGCCATCTCAGGCCATATCAGGCCATACCAGGCCATACCAGGCCATACCAGGCCATACCAGGCCATATCAGGCCATACCAGGCCATAACCAGGCCATAGGCCAGGCCATATCAGGCCATACCAGGCCATACCAGGCCATATCCCAGGCCATACCAGGCCATCTCAGGCCATATCAGGCCATACCAGGCCATACCAGGCCATACCAGGCCATACCAGGCCATACCAGGCCATACCAGGCCATATCAGGCCATACCAGGCCATACCAGGCCATACCAGGCCATACCAGGCCATACCAGGCCATATCAGGCCATACAAGGCCATACCAGGCCATACAAGGCCATACCAGGCCATACCAGGCCATATCAGGCCATACCAGGCCATACCAGGCGATACCAGGCCATATCAGGCCATACAAGGCCATACCAGGCCATACCAGGCCATATCAGGCCATATCAAGGCCATGCCATATCAGGCCATACAAGGCCATACCAGGCTATACCAGGCCATATCAGGCTATACAAGGCCATACCAGGCCATACCAGGCCATATCAGGCCAAATCAGGCCATACAAGGCCATATCAGGCCATATCAGGCCATATCAGGCCATACCAGGCGATACCAGGCCATACCAGGCCATACCAGGCGATACCAGGCCATATCAGGCCATACCAGGCGATACCAGGCCATATCAGGCCATACCAGGCGATACCAGGCCATATCAGGCCATATCAGGCGATATCAGGCCATATCAGGCCATACCAGGCGATACCAGGCCATATCAGGCCATATCAGGCGATACCAGGCCATATCAGGCCATACCAGGCCATACCAGGCCATATCAGGCCATATCAGGCCATACCAGGCATATCAGGCCATATCAGGCCATATCAGGCCATACCAGGCCATACCAGGCCATATCAGGCCATACAAGGCCATATCAGGCCATACCAGGCCATATCAGGCCATACCAGGCCATATCAGGCCATATCAGGCCATACCAGGCCATATCAGGCCATACCAGGCCATATCAGGCCATATCAGGCCATACCAGGCCATATCAGGCCATACCAGGCCATCTCAGGCCATACCAGGCCATATCAGGCCATACCAGGCCATATCAGGCCATATCAGGCCATACCAGGCCATATCAGGCCATACCAGGCCATATCAGGCCATATCAGGCCATACCAGGCCATGCCAGGCATGCCAGGCCATATCAGGCCATACCAGGCCATATCAGGCCATATCAGGCCATACCAGGCCATATCCCATGTCATGTTTGTCATTTATTGTCATGTCTTGATGCCTTTCCCCTCTGATTAGAGTCCCCGTAGCTGTTATTCTAATCATCATTTAGGTTCCCGGACCGTCCTGTCGTGTTTTGTGCCTTCATCAGGCCATATCAGGACATACAAGGCCATATCAGGCCATATCAGGCCATACCAGGCCATATCAGGCCATATCAGGCCATACAAGGCCATATCAGGCCATATCAGGCCATACCAGGCCATACCAGGCGATACCAGGCCATATCAGGCCATATCAGGCCATACAAGGCCATATCAGGCCATATCAGGCCATATCAGGCCATACCAGGCCATACCAGGCCATACCAGGCCATATCAGGCCATATCAGACCATACCAGGCCATATCAGGCCATATCAGGCCATACCAGGCCATGTTAAGTACACAGAACTGCTATAGAGGTTGAAGTCAGTTCAATTTGAGAGAAATTTCAGAAGCAGAAGCCTACACAGAACATTGCAGATATACATTTTTCAAAATGGCGTTTATTTCCTCCACAGTAATTCATGTCGGCTATTATTTGGATGTTAATCTGAAGTCTAACCTGTACTTTGTGTTTATTAGAGACAAGAGACACTGAGAAATTGCTTTGAGGGATTAGACGAGCATTCTCTGTCGGTGTGTGTGTGTGTGTGTGTGTGTGTGTGTGTGTGTTGTGTGTGTGTGTGTGTGTGTGTGTGTGTGTGTGTGTGTGTGTGTGTGTGTGTGTGTGTGTGTGTGTGTGTGTGTGTGTGTGTGTGTGTGTGTGTGTGTGTGTGTGTGTGTGTGTGTGTGTGTGTGTGTGTGTGTGTGTGTGTGTGTGTGTGTGTGTGTACTGATGATGACAGAGGGATCAAACTGAATCCTAATAATGACAGGACAGTATTATGTTAAGAGACCATCACCCTCCAGACACACTACAGCAGTGATAGATTACCAGATGGTATTACTAGAGCAGAGAAACCTCTTAAATCTCACCACAAGGCTCTTCACCAAGCACCAAGTGTACTGCAGCTTGACATAGGCTTTATTTAACACTATGAAACAACTGTGTAAGGCTATAGGGCATTACACAGGGCTGATCTAAAGAGTCGGCCTGCAGCGGGGGCTTTGCTGGTCACATGAGGATGACACGAGACATAAAACAAAACACTTTGCTATTCTTCTTTTCATTTTGTCCTGTTCTTGTGTTAAACAGTGATTACAGACAGTCACCACACACCACACGGTGACTGGCTGGCTTATGTAACC